>NW_026094743.1:0-5017 GCF_024586455.1 Bactrocera neohumeralis | reverse complement strand
ACAATCCTATTTTAAGGCATAAAGTCGATTTTCTTGTATATTCACATTTAGCAATCGATATTGAGTTGCTTCGAATCACTAGTTTAACATATTTAAGTTAATTTACCTTCTTCATCTTACTGAAGTAGACATAAAGCCATAACGGCAGTGCATTTGGAAGAATTCCACAATCCTATTTTAAGGCATAAAGTCGATTTTCTTGTATATTCACATTTAGCAATCGATATTGAGTTGCTTCGAATCACTAGTTTAACATATTTAAGTTCTCTTACCGTCTTAATCTTACTGAAGTAGACATAAAGCCATAACGGCAGTGCATTTGGAAGAATTCCACAATCCTATATTAAGGTATAAAGTCGATTTTCTTGTATATTCACATTTAGCAATCGATATTGAGTTGCTTCAAATCATTAGTTTAACATATTTAAGTTCTTTACCTTCTTCATCTTACTGAAGTGGACATAAAGACGTAACGACAGTGCATTTGGAAGAATTCCACAATCCTATATTAAGGTATAAAGGCGATTTTCTTGTATATTCACATTTAGCAATCGATATTGAGTTGCTTCAAATCACTAGTTTAACATATTTAAGTTCTCTTACCTCTTCATCTTACTGAAGTAGACATAAAGCCATAACGGCAGTGCATTTGGAAGAATTCCACAATCTTATATTAAGGTATAAAGTCGATTTTCTTGTATATTCACATTTAGCAATCGATATTGAGTTGCTTCGAATCATTAGTTTAACATGTTTAAGTTAATTTACCTTCTTCATCTTACTGAAGTGGACATAAAGCTATAACGGCAGTGCATTTGGAAGAATTCCACAATCCTATTTTAAGGCATAAAGTCGATTTTCTTGTATATTCACATTTAGCAATCGATATTGAGTTGCTTCGAATCATTAGTTTAACATATTTAAGTTAATTTACCTTCTTCATCTTACTGAAGTGGACATAAAGCTATAACGGCAGTGCATTTGGAAGAATTCCACAATCTTATATTAAGGTATAAAGTCGATTTTCTTGTATATTCACATTTAGCAATCGATATTGAGTTGCTTCAAATCATTAGTTTAACATATTTAAGTTCTCTTACCTTCTTCATCTTACTGAAGTAGACATAACGCCATAACGGCAGTGCATTTGGAAGAATTCCACAATCTTATATTAAGGTATAAAGTCGATTTTCTTGTATATTCACATTTAGCAATCGATATTGAGTTGCTTCAAATCATTAGTTTAACATATTTAAGTTAATTTACCTTCTTCATCTTACTGAAGTGGACATAAAGCCATAACGGCAGTGCATTTGGAAGAATTCCACAATCTTATATTAAGGTATAAAGTCGATTTTCTTGTATATTCACATTTAGCAATCGATATTGAGTTGCTTCAAATCATTAGTTTAACATATTTAAGTTAATTTACCTTCTTCATCTTACTGAAGTGGACATAAAGCCATAACGGCAGTGCATTTGGAAGAATTCCACAATCCTATATTAAGGTATAAAGTCGATTTTCTTGTATATTCACATTTAGCAATCGATATTGAGTTACTTCGATCATATTTATTATTATTATTTATTATTTATTTATGTTAATTAACCTTCTTCATCTTACTGAAACTGACATAAAGCCATAACGGTAGTGCATGTGGAATCATTCCACAATCTTATATTAAGGTATAAAGTCGATTTTCTTGTATATACACATTTAGCAATCGATATTGAGTTGCTTCAAATCATTAGTTTAACATATTTAAGTTAATTTACCTTCTTCATCTTACTGAAGTGGACATAAAGCTATAACGGCAGTGCATTTGGAAGAATTCCACAATCCTATATTAAGGCATAAAGTCGATTTTCTTGTATGTTCACATTTAGCAATCGATATTGAGTTGCTTCAAATCATTTACTCACTTATTTAAGTTAATTAACATTCTTCATCTTACTGAAGTTGACATAAAGCCATAACGGCAGTGCATTTGGAAGAATTCCACAATCTTATATTAAGGTATAAAGTCGATTTTCTTGTATATACACATTTAGGTAACGATATTGAGTTGCTTCGAATCATTAGTTTAACATATTTAAGTTAATTTACCTTCTTCATCTTACTTAAGTGGACATAAAGCCATAACGGCAGTGCATTTGGAAGAATTCCACAATCCTATATTAAGGCATAAAGTCGATTTTCTTGTATATTCACATTTAGCAATCGATATTGAGTTGCTTCGAATCATTAGTTTAACATATTTAAGTTAATTTACCTTCTTCATCTTACTGAAGTGGACATAAAGCCATAACGGCAGTGCATTTGGAAGAATTCCACAATCTTATATTAAGGTATAAAGTCGATTTTCTTGTATATTCACATTTAGCAATCGATATTGAGTTGCTTCAAATCATTAGTTTAACATATTTAAGTAGATTAACCTTCTTCATCTTACTGAAGTAGACATAAAGCCATAACGGCAGTGCATTTGGAAGAATTCCACAATCCTATATTAAGGTATAAAGTCGATTTTCTTGTATATACACATTTAGCAATCGATATTGAGTTGCTTCAAATCATTAGTTTAAATATTTAAGTTCTTTACCTTCTTCATCTTACTGAAGTAGACATAACGCCATAACGGCAGTGCATTTGGAAGAATTCCACAATCTTATATTAAGGTATAAAGTCGATTTTCTTGTATATTCACATTTAGCAATCGATATTGAGTTGCTTCGAATCATTAGTTTAACATATTTAAGTTAATTTACCTTCTTCATCTTACTGAAGTGGACACAAAGCCATAACGGCAGTGCATTTGGAAGAATTCCACAATCTTATATTAAGGTATAAAGTCGATTTTCTTGTATATACACATTTAGCAATCGATATTGAGTTGCTTCAAATCATTTTTAACATATTTAAGTTAATTTACCTTCTTCATCTTACTGAAGTAGACATAAAGCCATAACGGCAGTGCATTTGGAAGAATTCCACAATCTTATATTAAGGTATAAAGTCGATTTTCTTGTATATACACATTTAGCAATCGATATTGAGTTGCTTCGAATCATTAGTTTAACATATTTAAGTTAATTTACCTTCTTCATCTTACTGAAGTGGACATAAAGCTATAACGGCAGTGCATTTGGAAGAATTCCACAATCCTATATTAAGGCATAAAGTCGATTTTCTTGTATGTTCACATTTAGCAATCGATATTGAGTTGCTTCAAATCATTTACTCACTTATTTAAGTTAATTAACATTCTTCATCTTACTGAAGTTGACATAAAGCCATAACGGCAGTGCATTTGGAAGAATTCCACAATCTTATATTAAGGTATAAAGTCGATTTTCTTGTATATACACATTTAGCAATCGATATTGAGTTGCTTCGAATCATTAGTTTAACATATTTAAGTTAATTTACCTTCTTCATCTTACTGAAGTGGACATAAAGCTATAACGGCAGTGCATTTGGAAGAATTCCACAATCCTATATTAAGGCATAAAGTCGATTTTCTTGTATGTTCACATTTAGCAATCGATATTGAGTTGCTTCAAATCATTTACTCACTTATTTAAGTTAATTAACATTCTTCATCTTACTGAAGTTGACATAAAGCTATAACAGCAGTGCATTTTGAAGAATTCCACAATCTTATATTAAGGTATAAAGTCGATTTTCTTGTATATACACATTTAGCAATCGATATTGAGTTGCTTCGAATCATTAGTTTAACATATTTAAGTTAATTTACCTTCTTCATCTTACTGAAGTAGACATAACGCTATAACGGCAGTGCATTTGGAAGAATTCCACAATCTTATATTAAGGCATAAAGTCGATTTTCTTGTATGTTCACATTTAGCAATCGATATTGAGTTGCTTCGAATCATTAGTTTAACATATTTAAGTTCACTTACCTTCTTCATCTTACTGAAGTGGACATAAAGCCATAACGGCAGTGCATTTGGAAGAATTCCACAATCCTATTTTAAGGTATAAAGTCGATTTTCTTGTATATTCACATTTAGCAATCGATATTGAGTTGCTTCAAATCATTTTTAACATATACCTTCTTCATCTTACTGAAGTGACATAAAGCCATAACGGCAGTGCATTTGGAAGAATTCCACAATCCTATATTAAGGTATAAAGTCGATTTTCTTGTATATACACATTTAGCAATCGATATTGAGTTGCTTCAAATCATTAGTTTAACATATTTAAGTTCTCTTACCTTCTTCATCTTACTGAAGCAGACATAACGCCATAACGGCAGTGCATTTGGAAGAATTCCACAATCTTATATCAAGGTATAAAGTCGATTTTCTTGTATATACACATTTAGCAATCGATATTGAGTTGCTTCGAATCATTAGTTTAACATATTTAAGTTAATTTACCTTCTTCATCTTACTGAAGTGGACATAAAGCCATAACGGCAGTGCATTTGGAAGAATTCCACAATCCTATATTAAGGTATAAAGTCGATTTTCTTGTATATTCACACTAAGCAATCGATATTGAGTTGCTTCAAATCACTAGTTTAACATCTTCATCTTACTGAAGTTGACATAAAGCCATAACGGCAGTGCATTTGGAAGAATTCCACAATCTTATATTAAGGTATAAAGTCGATTTTCTTGTATATTCACATTTAGCAATCGATATTGCGTTGCTTCAAATCATTAGTTTGACATATTTAAGTTCACTTACCTTCTTCATCTTACTGAAGGAGACATAAAGCCATAACGGCAGTGCATTTGGAAGAATTCCATAATCCTATATTAAGGTATAAAGTCGATTTTCTTGTATATTCACATTTAGCAATCGATATTGAGTTGCTTCGAATCATTAGTTTAACATATTTAAGTTCACTTACCTTCTTCATCTTACTGAAGTGGACATAAAGCCATAACGGCAGTGCATTTGGAAGAATTCCACAATCTTATATTAAGGTATAAAGTCGATTTTCTTGTATATTCACATTAAGCAATCGATATTGAGTTA
>NW_026094742.1:0-12400 GCF_024586455.1 Bactrocera neohumeralis | reverse complement strand
TTGCTAATATCCTGATCGGCGAAAACTTCATTGGAGTCTCGCCGATATTTAGTTAATTAATCAATCTCTATTGTTATAAATAAAATTGTTACCAAAAGAGAACAAATGGCGTGTGCTATCAATAAAATGTGTATTAATTTATTCAACGGCTAAATAGCATAAATATGTAAAGTTCATATTTTTACGCAACCTGATATCGATTGCATAATGTGTATGTACCAAAAAATCGATTCTACACCTTAATATAAGATTGTTAAATTGCTCCAAATACACTGTCGCTATGGCTATACGACAACTCTATGACAACTTCAATAACATCAAAACGGCGAGTTAGCATAAATATGTAAAGTTCATATTTTTACGCAACTTGATATCGATTGCTTAATGTGCATGTATCAAAAAATCGATTCTACACCTTAACTAAAGATTGTGAAATTGCTCCAAAGACACTGTCGTTATGGCTATACGACAACTCTATGACAACTCCAATAACATCAAAACGGCTAAATAGCATAAATATGTAAAGTTCTTATTTTTACGCATCTTGATATCGATTGCTTAATGTGTATGTACAACAAAATCGATTCTACACATTAAGATAAGATTGTGAAATTGCTCCAAATACACTGGCGTTATGGTTATAGACAACTCTATGACAACTCCAATAACATCAAAACGGCTAATTAGCAAAAATATGTAAAGTTCATATTTTTACGCATCTTGATATCGATTGCTTAATGTGCATGTACTAAAAAATCGATTCTACACCTTAATATAAGATTGTTAAATTGCTCCAAATACACTGTCGCTATGGCTATACGACAACTCTATGACAACTCCAATAACATCAAAACGGCTAGTTAGCATAAATATGTAAAATTCATATTTTTACGCAACTTGATATCGATTGCTTAATGTGTATGTATCAAAAAATCGATTCTACACCTTAACTTAAGATTGTGAAATTGCTCCAAATACACTGTCGCTATGGCTAAACGACAACTCTATGACAACTCCAATAACATCAAAACGGCTAATTAAGATAAATATGTAAAGTTCATATTTTTACGCAACTTGATATCGATTGCTTAATGTGTATGTACCAAAAAATCGATTCTACACCTTAATATAAGATTGTGAAATTGCTTCAAATACACTGTCGCTATGGCTATACGACAACTCTATGACAACTCCAATAACATCAAAACGGCGAGTTAGCATAAATATGTAAATTTCATATTTTTACGCAACCTGATATCGATTGCATAATGTGTATGTACCAAAAAATCAATTCTACACTAATTAAGGATTAATTGTTCCAAATATTGTCTGTCGCTATTGCTATAGACAAATCTGTGGACAACTCCAACAACATCAACACGGCTTGTTGAAGCATTAATATGTAAAGGCATATTTACGCAACTTGCACGATTGCTTAATGCGCGTACTAAAAATCGGTTCTACACCTTAATATAAGATTGTGAAATTGCTGCAAATACACTGTCGCTATGGCTATACGGCAAATCTATGACAACTCCAATAACATCAAAATGCCTAATTAGCATAAATATGTAAAAGTTCATATTTTTACGCAACTTGACATCGATTGCTTAATGTGTATGTACTAAAAAATCGATTTTACACCTTAATATAAGATTGCTAAATTGCTCCAAATACACTGTCGCTATGGATATACGACAACTCTATGACAACTCCAATAACATCAAAACGGCGGGTTAGCATAAATATGTAAAGTTCATATTTTTACGCAACTTGATATCGATTGCTTAATGCGTATGTACTAAAAAATCGATTCAACACCTTAATATAAGATTGTAAAATTGCTCCAAATACACTGTCGCTATGGCTATACGACAACTCTATGAAAGCTCCAATAACATCAAAACGGCGAGTTAGCATAAATATGTAAAGTTCATATTTTTACGCATCTTGATATCGATTGCTTAGTGTGTACTTATCAAAACATCGATTCTACACTTTAATATAAGATTGTGAAGTTGTTCCATATGCACTGTCGCTATTGCTATACGACAACTCTATGACAACTCCAATAACATCAAAACGGCTAAATAGCATAAATATGTAAAGTTCATATTTCTACGCATCTTGATATCGATTGCTTAATGTGCATGTACTAAAAAATCGATTCTACACCTTAATATAAGATTGTGAAATTGTTCCAAATACACTTTCGCTATGGCTATACGACAACTCTATGACAACTCCAATAACATCAAAACGGCGAGTTAGCAAAATATGTAAAGTTCATATCTTTACGCATCTTGATATCGATTGCTTAATGTGTATGTACTAAAAAGTCGATTCTACACCTTAATATAAGATTGTGAAAGTTTCCAAATACACTGTCGTTATGGCTATACGAAATATGTAAAACTCCATATTTTTAACATCAAAACGGCGAGTTAAGCATAAATAAAAGATGTAAAGTTCATATCTTTACGCATCTTGATATCGATTGCTTAATGTGTATGTACTAAAAAATCGATTCTACACCTTAATATAAGATTGTGAAATTGCTCCAAATACACTGTCGTTATGGCTATACGACAACTCTATGAAAGCTCCAATAACATCAAAACGGCGAGTTAGCATAAATATGTAAAGTTCATATTTTTACGCATCTTGATATCGATTGCTTAATGTGCATGTACTAAAAAATCGATTCTACACCTTAATATAAGATTGTTAAATTGCTCCAAATACACTGTCGCTATGGATATACGACAACTCTATGACAACTCCAATAACATCAAAACGGCGAGTTAGCATAAATATGTAAAGTTCATATTTTTACGCATCTTGATATCGATTGCTTAATGTGCATGTACTAAAAAACTAGGACTACTCTCTGCAAACTCCAATAACATCAAAACGGCTAATATAAGAGATTTTTCAAGATATCGATTGCTTAATGTGTACCAAAATACACTGTCGCTTATGGATATACGACAATCTATGACAACTCCAATAACATCAAAACGGCGAGTTAGCATAAATATGTAAAGTTCATATTTTTACGCAACTTGATATCGAATGCTTAATGTGTAGGTACAAAAAAATTCAATTCTGCATCTTAATTTAAGATTGATGCTGTTCCAAATACACTTTCGTTATGGCTATACGACAACTCTATGGCAATTCCAATAACATCAAAACGGCTAATTAACAGAAATATGTAAAGTTCATATTTTTACGCATCTTGATATCGATTCCTTAATGTGTATGTATCAAAAAATCGATTCTACACCTTAACTTAAGATTGTGAAATTGCTCCAAATACACTGTCGTTATGGCTATACGACAACTCTATGAAAGCTCCAATAACATCAAAACGGCGAGTTAGCATAAATATGTAAAGTTCATATCTTTACGCAACTTGATATCGATTGCTTAATGTGTATGTACTAAAAAATCGATTCTACACCTTAATATAAGATTGTTAAATTGCTCCAAATACACTGTCGCTATGGATATACGACAACTCTATGACAACTCCAATAACATCAAAACAGCGAGTTAGCATAAATATGTAAAGTTCATATCTTTACGCATCTTGATATCGATTGCTTAATGTGCATGTACTAAAAAATCGATTCTACACCTTAATATAAGAGTGTGAAATCGCTCCAAATACACTGTCGCTATGGCTATACGACAACTCTATGACAACTCCAATAACATCAAAACGGCGAGTTAGCATAAATATGTAAAGTTCATATCTTTACGCATCTTGATATCGATTGCTTAATGTGTATGTACTAAAAAATCAATTCTACACCTTAATATAAGATTGTGAAAGTGCTCCAAATACACTGTCGTTATGGCTATACGACAACTCTATGAAAGCTCCAATAATAACATCAAAACGGCGAGTTAGCATAAATATGTAAAGTTCATATTTTTACGCATCTTGACATCGATTGCATAATGTGTATGTACTAAAAATCGATTCTACACCTTAATATAAGATTGCGAAATTGCTCCAAATACACTGTCGCTATGGCTATAGGACAACTCTATGACAACTACAATAACATCAAAACGGCTAATTAGCAAAAATATATAAAGTTCATATTTTTACGCACCCTGATATCGATTGCTTAATGTGCATGTACTAAAAATCGATTCTACATCTTAATATAAGATTGTTAAATTGCTCCAAATACACTTTCGTTATGGCTATACGACAGCTCTATGACAACTGCAATAACATCAAAACGGCTAGTTTGCATAAATATGTAAAGTTCATATTTTACGCAACTTGATATCGATTGCTTAATGTGTATGTACTAAAAAATCGATTGTACACCTTAATATAAGATTGTGAAATTGCTCCAAATACACTGTCGCTATGGCTATACGACAACTCTATGAAAGCTCCAATAACATCAAAACGGCGAGTTAGCATAAATATGTAAAGATTGCTTAATGTGTATGTTCCAAAAAATCAATTCTACACCTTAATATAAGATTGTTAAATTGTTCCAAATACACTGTCGCTATTGCTATAGGACAACTCTATGACAACTCCAACAACATCAAAACAGCGAGTTAGCATAAATATGTAAAGTTCATATTTTTACGCAACTTGATATCGATTGCTTAATGTGTGTGTACTAAAAAATCGATTCTACACCTTAATATAAGATTGTTAAATTGCTCCAAATCCAGTTCATATCTTTACGCAACTTGATGTCGATTGCTTAATGTGTATGTACTAAAAAATCGATTCTACACCTTAATATAAGATTGTGAAAGTGCTCCAAATATACTTTCGCTGTGGCTATACGACAACTCTATGACAACTCCAATAACATCAAAACAGCGAGTTAGCATAAATATGTAAAGTTCATATTTTTACGCATCTTGATATCGATTGCTTAATGTGCATGTACTAAAAAATCGATTCTACACCTTAACATAAGATTGTTAAATTTTTCCAAATACACTGTCGCTATGGCTATACGACAACTCTATGACAACTCCAATAACATCAAAACGGCGAGTTAGCATAAATATGTAAAGTTCATATCTTAACGCATCTTGATATCGATTGCTTAATGTGTATGTACTAAAAAATCGATTCTACACCTTAATATAAGATTGTTAATTGCTCCAAATACACTGTCGCTATGGATATACGACAACTCTATGACAACTCCAATAACATCAAAACGGCGAGTTAGCATAAATATGTAAAGTTCATATTTTTACGCAACTTGATATCGATTGCTTAATGTGTATGTATCAAAATCAATTCTACACCTTAATATAGGATTGTTAAATTGCTCCAAATACACTGTCGCTATGGCTATACGAAAACTCTATGACAACTCCAATAACATCAAAACGGCTAATTTGCATAAATATGTAAAGTTCATATTTTTACGCATCTTGATATCGATTGCATAATATGTATGTACTAAAAATCGATTCTACATCTTAATATAAGATTGTTAAATTGCTCCAAATACACTGTCCTTATGGCTATACGACAACTCTATGAAAGCTCCAATAACATCAAAACGGCTAAATAGCATAAATATGTAAAGTTCATATTTTTACGCAACTTGATATCGACTGGTTAATGTGTATGTATCAAAAAATCGATTCTACACATTAATATAAGATTGTGAAATTGCTCCAAATACACTGTCGCTATGGCTATACGACAACTCTATGACAACTCCAATAACATCAAAACGGCGAGTTAGCATAAATATGTAAAGTTCATAATTTTACGCATCTTGATATCGATTTCTTAATGTGTATGTAGCAAAAAATCGATTCTGCACCTTAATTTAAGATTTTAAATTGTTCCAAATACACTGTCGCTATGGCTATACGACAACTCTATGACAACTCCAATAACATCAAAACGGCGAGTTAGCATAAATATGTAAAGTTCATATTTTTATGCAACTTGATATCGATTGCTTAATGTGTATGTAACAAAAAATCGATACTACACCTTAATATAAGATTGTGAAATTGCTCCAAATACACTGTCGTTATGGCTATACGACAACTCTATGAAAGCTCCAATAACATCAAAACGGCTAGTTAGCATAAATATGAAAAGTTCATATTTTTACGCAACTTGATATCGATTGCATAATGTGTATGTACCAAAAAATCAATTCTATACCTTAATTTAGGATTGTTAAATTGTTCCAAATACACTGCCGCTATTGCTTTAGGACAACTCTATGACAACTCCAATAACATCAAAACGGCTAGTTAGCATAAATATGTAAAGTTCATATTTTTACGCAACTTTGTATCGATTGCTTAATGTGTATGTGCCAAAAATCAATTCTACACCTTAATATAAGATTGTTAAATTGCTCCAAAATACACTGTCGCTATGGCTATACGACAACTCTATGAAAGCTCCAATAACATCAAAACGGCTAATTAACAGAAATATGTAAAGTTCATGTTTTTACGCAACTTGATATCGATTGCTTAATGTGTATGTACTAAAAAATCGGTTCTACACCTTAATATAAGATTGTGAAATTGCTCCAAATACACTGTCGTTATGGCTATACGACAACTCTATGAAAACTCCAATAACATCAAAACGGCTAGTTAGCATAAATATGTAAAGTTCATATTTTTACGCAACTTGATATCGAGTGCTTAATGTGTATGTACCAAAAAATCGATTCTACACCTTAATTTAAGATTGTTAAATTGTTCCAAATACACTGTCGCTATTGCTATACGACAACTCTATGAAACTCCAATAACATCAAAACGGCGAGTTAGCATAAATATGTAAAGTTCATATTTTTACGCACCTTGATATCGATTGCTTAATGTGTATGTACTAAAAAATCGATTCTACACCTTTATATAAGATTGTGAAATTTTTCCAAATACACTGTCGCTTGGCTATACGACAACTCTATGACAACTCCAATAACATCAAAACGGCGAATTAGCATAAATATGTAAAGTTCATATTTTTACGCAACTTGATATCGATTGCTTAATGTGTATGTACTAAAAAATCGATTCTACACCTTAATATAAGATTGTGAAATTGCTCCAAATACACTGTCGCTATGGCTATACGACAACTCTATGACAACTCCAATAACATCAAAACGGCTAATTAGCATAAATATGTAAAGTTCATATTTTTACGCAACTTGATATCGATTGCTAACTGTGAACATACTAAAAAATCAATTCTACACCTTAATATAAGATTGAGAAATTGCTCCAAATACAATGTCGCTATGGCTATACGACAACTCTATGAAAGCTCCAATAACATCAAAACGGCTAAATAGCATAAATATGTAAAGTTCATATTTTTACGCAACTTGATATCGATTGCTTAATGTGTATGTACTAAAAAATCGGTTCTACACCTTAATATAAGATTGTGAAATTGTTCCAAATACACTGTCGCTATGGCTATACGACAACTCTATGAAACTCCAATAACATCAAAACGGCCAGTTAGCATAAATATGTAAAGTTCATATTTTTACGCAACTTGATATCGATTGCTTAATGTGCATGTATCAAAAATCGATTCTACACCTTAATATAAGATTGTGAAATTGCTCCAAATACACTGTCGCTATTGCTATACGACAACTCTATGAAAGCTCCAATAACATCAAAACGGCGAGTTAGCATAAATATGTAAAGTTCATATTTTTACGCAACTTGATATCGATTGCTTAATGTGTATGTACTAAAAAAATCGATTCTACACCTTAATATAAGATTGTGAAATTGCTCCAAATACACTGTCGTTATGGCTATAAGACAACTCTATGACAACTCCAATAACATCAAAACGGCGAGTTAGCATAAATATGTAAAGTTCATATTTTTACGCAACTTGATATCGATTGCTTAATGTGTATGTACTAAAAAAATCGATTCTACACCTTAATATAAGATTGTGAAATTGCTCCAAATACACTGTCGTTATGGCTATACGACAACTCTATGAAAGCCCCAATAACATCAAAACGGCTAATTAACAAAAATTTGTAAAGTTCATATTTTTACGCATCTTGATATCGGTTGCTTAATGTGTATGTACTAAAAATCGATTCTACACCTTAATATAAGATTGTGAAATTGCTCCAAATACACTGTCGTTATGGCTATACGACAACTCTATGACAACTCCAATAACATCAAAACGGCTAAATAGCATAAATATGTAAAGTTCATATTTTTACGCAACTTGATATCGATTGCTCAATGTGTATGTACTAAAAATCGATTCTACACCTTTATATAAGATTATGAAATTGCTCCAAATACATTGTCGCTATGGCTATAGGACAACTCTATGACAACTCCAATAACATCAAAACGGCTAGTTAGCATAAATATGTAAAGTTCATATTTTTACGCAACTTGATATCGATTGCTTAATGTGTATGTACGAAAAAATCGGTTTTACACCTTAATATAAGATTGTGAAATTGCTCCAAATACACTGTCGTTATGGCTATACGACAACTCTATGACAACTCCAATAACATCAAAACGGCGAATTAGCACAAATATGTAAAGTTCATATTTTTACGCATCTTGATATCGATTGCTTAATGTGTATGTACTAAAAAATTGATTCTACACCTTAATATAAGATTGTGAAATTTCTCCAAAGACACTGTCGCTATGGCTATACGACAACTCTGTGACAACTCCAATAACATCAAAACGGCGAGTTAGCATAAATATGTAAAGTTCATATTTTTACGCAACTTGATATCGATTGCTTAATGTGTATGTACTAAAAATCGATTCTACACCTTAATATAAGATTGTGAAATTGCTCCAAATACACTGTCGTTATGGCTATACGACAACTCTATGACAACTCCAATAACATCAAAACGGCTAGTTAGCATAAATATGTAAAGTTCATATTTTTACGCATCTTGATATCGATTGCTTAATGTGTATGTATGTACTAAAAAACCAATTCTACACCTTAATATAAGATTGTGAAATTGCTCCAAATACACTGTCGCTATGGCTATACGACAACTCTATGACAACTCCAATAACATCAAAACGGCTAGTTAGCATAAATATGTAAAGTTCATATTTTTACGCAACTTGATATCGATTGCTTAATGTGTATGTACTAAAAATCAATTCTACACCTTAATAAAGGATTGTTAAATTGTTCCAAATACACTGTCGCTATGGCTATAGACAACTCTATGACAACTCCAATAACATCAAAACGGCTAGTTAGCATAAATATGTAAAGTTCATATTTTTACGCAACTTGATATCGATTGCTTAATGTGTATGTACTAAAAATCGATTCTACACCTTTACTTAAGATTGTGAAATTGCTCCAAAATACACTGTCGCTATGGCTATACGACAACTCTATGACAACTCCAATAACATCAAAACGGCGAGTTAGCATAAATATGTAAAGTTCATATTTTTACGCAACTTGATATCGATTGCTTAATGTGTATGTACTAAAAATCGATTCTACACCTTAATATAAGATTGTGAAATTGCTCCAAATACACTGTCGTTATGGCTTTACGATAACTCTATGACAACTCCAATAACATCAAAACGGCTAGTTAGCATAAATATGTAAAGTTCATATTTTTACGCAACTTGATATCGATTGCTTAATGTGTATGTACTAAAAATCGATTCTACCCCTTAATATAAGACTGAGAAATTGCTCCAAATACACTGTCGCTATGGCAGTACGACAACTCCAGGAAACTCCAATAACATCAAAACGGCGAGTTAGCATAAATATGTAAAGTTCATATTTTACGCATCTTGATATCGATTGCTTAATGTGTGTGTACTAAAAAATCGATTCTACACCTTAATATAAGATTGTGAAATTGCTCCAAATACACTGTCGCTATTGCTATTAGACAACTCTATGACAACTCCAATAACACCAAGACGGCTAATTAGCAAAAATATGTAAAGTTCATATTTTTACGCAACTTGATATCGATTGCTTAATGTGTATGTACTAAAAAATCAATTCTACACCTTAATATAAGATTGTGAAATTGCTCCAAACACACTGTCGCTATGGCTATACGACAACTCTATGACAATTCCAATATCATCAAAACGGCTAATTTGCATAAATATGTAAAGTTCATATTTTTACGCATCTTGATATCGATTGCGTATTGTGTATGTATCAAAAAATCGATTCTACACTTTAATATAAGATTGTGAAATTTATCCAAATACACTGTCGCTATGGCTATACGACAACTCCAATAACATCAAAACGGCTAATTAACACAAATATGTAAATTTAACATTTTTACGCATCTTGATATCGATTGCATAATATGTATGTACCAAAAAATCAATTTTACACCTTAATTTAAGATTTCAAAGTTGTTCCAAATACACTGTCGCTATTGCTATACGACAACTCTATGACAACTCCAATAACATCAAAACGGCGAATTAGCATAAATATGTAAAGTTCATATTTTTACGCAACTTGATATCAATTGCTTAATGTGAATGTACTAAAAAATCGATTCTTCACCTTAATATAAGATTGTGAAATTGCTCCAAATACACTGTCGCTATGGCTATACGACAATTCTATGAAAGCTCCAATATCATCAAAACGGCTAGTTAGCATAAATATGTAAAGTTCATATTTTTACGCAACTTGATATCGATTGCTTAATGAAAATGTACCAAAAAAATCGATTCTGCACCTTAATTTAAGATTGTTAAATTGTTCTAAATACACTGTCGCTATTGCTATAGGACAACTCTATGACAACTCCAATAACATCAAAACGGCTAGTTAGCATAAATATGTAAAGTTCATATATTAACGCAACTCGTATCGATTGCTTAATGTATATGTACGAAAAATCAATTCTACACCTTAATATAAGATTGTAAAATTGCTCCAAATACACTGTCGCTATTGCTATAGGACAACTCTATGACAACTCCAATAACATCAAAACGGCTAATTAGCATAAATATGTAAAGTTCATATTTTTACGCAACTTGATATCGATTGCTTAATGTGTATGTACTAAAAAATCGATTTTACACCTTAATATAAGATTGTAAAATTGCTCCAAATACACTGTCGCTATGGCTATACGACAACTCTATGAAAGCTCCAATAACATCAAAACGGCTAATTAACAGAAATATGTAAAGTTCATATTTTTACGCATCTTGATATCGATTGCTTAATGTGTGTGTACTAAAAAATCGATTCTACACCTTAATATAAGATTGTGAAATTGCTCCAAATACACTGTCGCTATTGCTATAGGACAACTCTATGACAACTCCAATAACATCAAAACGGGTAATTAGATGGGGACAATTTTAAATTGAAACCCAAATAACATAAAAATTTAGAAAAAAATGTAAAGTCTTTTTTTTTAGGGAAATTAAGGATTGCTTAATCCCATTTTATCAAAAATTGATTTTACCCCTCAATTTTTAAATTTGTAAAACGAAGGACACTGTTTTTATGGATAAGACAACCCCTAAAAAGCTCAAAAAACATCAAAAGGGCCAATTAAAAAATATGGCAAAATTTGCAGTTTGATATCGATTTTTTAAAGGTGTGAAAAAAAAAATCGATTCTACCCGTAAAAAAGATTGTGAAATTGTTCTTAAAGGGAAACGTTTATTATACGACAATTTTTGAAAGCTCCAAAACATAAAAAGGGCTAATTAACAAAAAATAGGGAATTATATTTTGACGCATTTTTTAATCAATTGCTTAAAAAGGTATAAAAATGATTCACACCGAACTTAAATTTAAATTTTTAAAAATAAAAGGTCGTTAGGTTATACGAAAACCCTCAAAGGACAACCCAAACCAAAATAAAAAGGGCTGTTAGCATAAATACCAAAACATATTTTTAATGGAAAAACCCCGGGGAATTATCGATTGCATAATGTTTTGGTATTTAAAAAATCGAATCCACCCCTTTTTTATGAAAATTGTAAAATTTTTTCCCAAAGAAATAGGGCGCAAAGGGGACAACCTATGACAATTTTTAAATAAAATGGAAAAGTTGGGCCAAAATTAGAAAAATTATTTTTTTAAGAACCGGATATCGTTTGGTAAAACCGTGTTGTCCCAAAAAAACTTTCACCCCCAATAAAGTTTAAAATTTTTCCCAAATATCCAGTCGTTATTGTTGTAGACAACCCCATGACAACCCCAATAACATCCTCATTTTAAAAAAAATATATGTTATATTTTTAGGGAAACTTGTTTATCATAGTTAAATTTGAGGGTACCCAAAAAATCGATTCTCAATTTTAATATAAGATTGTGAAGTTTTTCCCAAAAATACAC
>NW_026094741.1:0-5871 GCF_024586455.1 Bactrocera neohumeralis | reverse complement strand
ATCTGAGTTTAGCCCGCGTAAAAAGAGTGTCGAGAGGATATTACAAATTTCCGAGCACACTACAATTACTCCTAAATATTTTGGAATCTTAAACTTCATAAAGAACAAGATAGTTGACAATACGGACATAGCTTTAGAATCCTACAACAACCCTCTCTCAATTCGAAAGTGATTTTAATTTGTTTGACGATACATTACTGACAAAAAGTTTAAGGAATTCCTAGAATACCAAATGACTGGACTAATTCAGGGCGACAGTCAATCCAAGGTTTCCATCAAAAAATTTACTCTCACTTATCCTTAATATTAAACAAGCCAAGAGTCCGTCCGATTACTAACCGAATCCTACAGAATAAAGCCATTCACATTCATAAGAGGACTCAATGGTGATCTGCCACGACTGTTGGGGATGAATGAACCAAGAGACTTTCCAGAGGTATTTCACTTATGCCTAAAGTTAGAAAGCCAAAAATTCAAAAGCAACCATGCTAAAATCCAAACGGTTTTAACGACTATAACCTAAATCCACCACTACCACCAAGGAATTATATTAATCATCAAATTCACGAGTTGGCATATCTGCCATTGGCAAAAAAATTATATTGACCCACCACAACAATACCTCCACAGTCCAAACCCCTTTATGAGACCAAGGCAAAGCTCACAAACAGACAACCCGAAATTTTAATACCCGTCTCAGCAAACACAATAACAGAGTCGATATTATAACCAACCCCACAAAACCACATTTTTGAAAACATATTGGGGAAATCACTTGTCATGTATAAATCAATGATATAATCATATTCATAAAGATCAAAAACACATGCTCAACACATTCTTGATATTTTCAAAACATTTCAAGACGCGAATATGAAAGTACAAAATTTTTAAAAAAAAGAGTGAGCTGTCAGTTAACAGCTGGGCATGATGAAACATCGAAATTATTTATACAAGTAATAGGTTAAAAATACAGATTATGACAGAACTAAATATGGTACACAATGAAAGAATATATGATATTTATGATTTTTTTCCAGAAATAGACGACAGATGGTTTTACTCAATAAACGTTCATTTTCTTTTATATACAAAATTTTATCCAAATATTTGTTTAAAATCGCGTCAACTCAATTATTTTCATCAGTGACTAGCTACATTCGAAGTTGCCTTTGACGGTATTACTGTGACAATTGGTCGATGATAACTGAAGTATGTTACAAAAGTATCACATTATCAAGATATCTAATAAATACAGCATATATTTTTGTTCCATATCTTGTAGCACATTCTCTCGGATTGCTGTTTATTTCCAACTGAAATTCTTCTTGGAGGAACGATATTAATGGTATGATTCATTTTTTTGCAAAATTAACATTGGAATCCCCAGCCAAAATCAATGGTAGTTTATCTTTATTCGTTTTAAAAATTATTGAAATGCGACTGTACGGAAATAACCGCTCATGTAAAAATGAAATAATATCATTTATTTTTTTATTAGGTGAAATGTACACAACAATCATAATTAATTCCACTTCCATCTTCTTATTTAACATGTAAGCAAACATATCGCCAATGTGTATTTTAGAGACATGAAATCTGTAGCATCTTTCGACTGATCCATGTTAAATGTGGTAATATGTGAAGTATTGTTGTTTTTATAAATGGCAATTCCAGCGGCTCTAACACACATAGAGCGCGATAGACTGCAAACGACGCACAGGGCTAGACTGGGCTACTGTGTGGTCAGCAGGTGGCGGATAGTTGAACGGCTCCAGATATGAAGGTTAGTGAATAACCAATAAGCAGTTCCCGACCATAGCAGCAGAGATGGAGGGTATAACTTAAAAGGCTATATCTACCTGACGAAGTCTCTGTGATGGGCGAACCGACACCGCCCAAAACTACCGTGTAAACAAAGAAAATCCTGGGAGCGTCGGACTCGATTGAGCGGCTCACTGGGCAGCGTCTGCCTCCAGGTCTGGAGCGGCTGAACCAACCAACAGCAAACGGAAATTGGGAATACTTCTTTCAAAACGGATACCAGATTCTAAGCCCAGTAAGACTCTGATGAAAATCTACTGAAACGGTTTCAAAATTTACACTGAAATGGCTCACCGGCTAATGTTTGCGTCTGCCTTCAGTCACCACTAAAACCCTGCCAAGGCCTCAAGGTACGTTCGATGCTTGCCGTCATTGAGTTGACGCTGCAATTTCGGTTGAGCCTTGCTCCCGATTAACGCTGATATGACACTGAAAGTATGTACCAGGGACCTACATCAACCCTTGCGTGACCTCCTGCATTGCAAAGATAATCACGGGATCATCACAGCGATTGCACATAGCGAGCAGAGATAGCGGTCTCGAGAGGGGACCCAACTAAATGAACACCACAAACCATATCAACAATATCACAGAAGCGAATTTGAAATGTAAACGAGCACATGGACTTTAGGCGAAGCTCAAATGTAATGCGAACACCGCCACTACATACCAACCATGAAACAGCACAACAGCAGGTGTTGAACAAGACAAGCAGCAAAATGTAACTCCCTATGGCAAGGAAACCCATTACTGGAGGAAATATGCCAGCCTTCTATCAACTCGGAAGAGATTGGCAATCTGGTTTTAATACCTGACAGTGCAGCCCCTCCCCGGAAGATCAGGCACCTGAATGGCAACTGGTGAAACAAGCTTAATAAACCGGAATTGAAAAAAACTGAACAAAAGATCTCAAAACGGAAACAGAAGCGCACAGAAGCCTTGGTGATTTCGAAGACCAGCGAGATGTCTTACGCTGAAATGCTAAAGAAAAATGAAATCAGACCCCAGACTTCAAGACTCGGTGACAGCTTGGAGCAAGCAAGGAGAACAGCGAGAGGTGAACTTCAGCTTCTAAAACTTAAAGCAAAAACGAAGGAGCCCTCTAAAATACTCAAAGAACGCGCAGTAGAGGTCCTGAAAGACATGGCAGAAGTTAAAGTTCTAGCACAAGCAGTTACTCTAGAAATGAGAGATTTAGATGAGGCAACGACACCCGAGGAAGTATGTATGTACTATGTACGTCCATAAACGACAAACTTCCTGACGAAAAGAGCGTAGAACGTAGTGCCATCAAAACTATGCGACGGCTTAAAGATGAAAAGCAAATTGCCATTATTAGCGTCCCTTTGGCAACATCAAAAAAACTCCTTGATGCGCAAGCAAATAAAAATAGGCTGGGTTAATTGGAGGGTCCGGGAAAATTACAAGACCTATCTGATGCTTCAAATGCTTTGAGTTTGGCAATATGTCGCGTAGTTGTAAAGCAGCAGAGATCTCACCGACTCTTGCTATAGATGTGAGAAAAGGGGCATGCCGCAAAAAAGATAGTAAGGAGCCACTATGTCTGTTATGCCCACAAGGGACAAGGCCCAGCTTATAAAAAAGGCTGCTGCAAGACCGCAATGATGAGGTGTCTTCAGTTAAACTAAACCATTGTTCGGCAGCCCAAGCACTGTTGACGAAACCGCCTTGGACCTTAACAGACGTACTATTACTTTAGTGAACCATATAAGACCCCAAACAGTGACAATAACTGTCGAGGACAAAGACTCGAAATCTGCGAAATATTCCTTTTGAAAACACTCAGACCATTAAAGAAAAGAATGTGGAGTATGATCACAAACGCGAGGGGTACAGCTCTACTATCATCATTTGCAAATCTTAACTTTATCAAAGGAAGAGCGTCATCGTATATTGACCTCACCTTCGTAAGCTCGTCGATTGCAGCCCAAACCACATGGAGAGTTTCTGGACGTGTATATACATAGTGATCACCAAGCTGTAATTTTGATATCAGTATACAGACTAAAAGAGCAAAACTCTGGTATTTTCGCACCAAAAGCATAATAAGACGCCGGAAACAAAAAGTCTGTGACAGAAAATGCTCGAATACGCCATTAGCCAAGTAAAAGAGGATTTACAAGGAAACGCTCGGAACCAGATGCAACGCATAACAAAATCACTAGTAACGGTAGCCGATGCCACGAAGCCACGAAGAAAAGACGGAGGATATAAAGCCCCACTATACTGGTGTTCCGAAGAAATCCGACGTAGACAACAACGTGGTAGAGGAAGAGAGGATTTCGCGGCACTTCTAATAAACTTCCGGAAAAAGGAAAGAAACGCCAACTTATCTCAGAGAGATAACGACCCTTGGGGAAAAGCCTACCGAATCGTAATAAAGAAAATAGGTAGATCAAGAAGCCCACCTATATCTCCTGCAATCCTACGTAAGATGGTCAGTAGTTTATTTCAAGATGAACCTGTGCATGTGCCAATTCTTCAAACTAACCCGGACGAAATCGCTGAAGTGTCCCACGAAGAAATACAACATGCGGTGAAAAGAATCAAGATAGGCAAATCACCCGGCCTGGACGGAACACCAATTTCGTAACTGGGCGCATCACCCAAAGAAAGCCAAAAATTTTTCCCAAAACGCTACACAAGCTGCTTGAAAGGGGACCCCCCAAAATTTTGGGAAGGTCAACGCCTCGTTTTTCCCCCCAAAGGGAAAACCCCAGAAAAACCCCTCGTCATATGGGCCCCTTGGTATTTGATACGGCGGGAAAAAATTTTTTGAGACAATTATCTGCAAGCACTCCAAAATAGGGGAAAGAGACGGGGGGAACCCCAATGCAATTCGGTTTGGAAAAACGATGCGAACAGGGGTTTCAGGGGAAAACTTGAAGGAGAGTCCCGGGGGAAAAAAAAAAACCCGCGTTTGGTTTACCCGGATATAAAAATCCCTTCAAATCAGCGAACGGACCTAATTTAGAGTTTGACAGAGAAAGGTTCGGACTCCCTTACCCAATTGTGAAAAACAGGCAACATAGTATTAGTATCGAAACAGAAGGGGACCGAAACATAAAACCAGGCGGCCCCGAACGTGAGACAATGTGGTTGAGAGTCCATGGACGGTGTAGGTTAGGGGACACGGGTATGAAAGCGAAAACCGGAGAGGCGAAGAACAAGTGCAGTGAAAAATCAGCAAAATTAAAGATGGCTCGGACCCCTGGCTTACAACTAGCTGTACAAAGGTTTTTTTATGAGATCAAAAAAGGTGGAAACAATTGAGATATGTATGATTAGGGGAACAAAAAGTCAAGTCCACATCAAAAATTTGGGGTAATCCGATCATAGGGTTTTATTTAAGAGCACCCAATGGCCACACACACCAAAACCGGGGAAAACCTGCGGCAATAGGAATAACCAAAAGCAGGCCCCAAAAATTGTGGAAAACTGCTGACAAGCGTCAGATCCATCATTCGTACCGGGGGGGCCTTTTTAAACCCCAACTATATATGAGAGGGAAATTTCTCTTCCCAGACTGGCGTCTTGGGGAAATTGCTTTGCATTTGAGCAGTGTCGGACGATGTCCATGTTTATCAAAGAATAGAAAGAACGTTTCTCACCCCTCCCCCATGGGGGGAATCCCCCGTTTTAACCCCGGGTTTGGGATCTTGACGGTGAAAACGTGTAAAATCCCAAAAAGCGGCGGCGTAGCGAGCGCGGGGGCCACCATGCCGGTAAAGGGCGATGGTGAAACGGGGCAAAACCCCAACTACGTTTGATATAAACCGAAACAGGATTGTATCGCGGTTCGCTATATAAATGTGTGGACGGGAAAAAAGTAAAACCCCCAAATCAAAAACCCCGGTATATTCCAAATATCATATGCAAGATATACAAAAAAAATCCCCCAGCTCCGGAACGGGGGCGAACCCCCCGAAACAAACCTTAAACAATTGGAACACGAGAAGTTTTTAATGGGAAAAAGCAAGATTTTAAAAAGGAAAAAATTTGAATAATTTATTTGGATAAAATGAA
>NW_026094740.1:0-5553 GCF_024586455.1 Bactrocera neohumeralis | reverse complement strand
GGAAAAAAATTCCATAAGTTTACATTTAGGTATAAAACCGATTTTCTTGCATGTACATATCTAGAAATCCATATCAAGTTGCTTCAAATCATTTGCTTAACATATTAAAGCTCATCATCTTACCCAAGTTGACATAAAGCCATAACGGCAGTGCATTTGGAAAAAAATTCCATAATTTTACATTTAGGTATAAAACCGATTTTCTTGTATATACACATTTAGAAATACACAACGAATTGCTTCAAATCATTAGCTTCACATAGTAAAGTTAATTAACCCTCATCATCTTACTCAAGTTGACATAAAGCCATAACGGCAGTGCATTTGGAAAAAATTCCATAATTTTACATTTAGCAATAAAATCGATTTTCTTGCATATACACATTTAGAAATCCGCAACGAATTGCTTCAAATCATTAGCTTCACATATTAAAGTTAATTAACCCTCATCATCTTACTCAAGTTGACATAAAGCCATAACGGCAGTGCATTTGGAAAAAAATTCCATAATTTCACATTTAGGTATAAAACCGATTTTCTTGCATATACACATTTAGAAATCCACATCAAGTTGCCTCAAATCATTAGCTTCATATATTAAAGTTAATTTACCTTCTTCATCTTACAGAAGTTGGCATAAAGCCATAACGGCAGTGCATTTGGAAAAATTCCATAATTTTACATTTAGGTATAAAACCGATTTTCTTGCATATACACATTTAGAAATCCACAACGAATTGCTTCAAATCATGAGCTTCACATATCAAAGTTTATTAACCCTCATCATTTTACTCAAGTTGACAAAAAGCCAAAATAACAGAGCAATGGGAAAAATTACAGAATTTTACATTTAGGCATAAAACCGATTTTCTTGCAGATACACATTTGGCAATCTATGTCGAATGACTTCAAATCATTAGCTTCACATATTAAAGTTAATTAACCTTCTTCATCTTACAGAAGTTGGCATAAAGCCATAAAGGCAGTGCATTTGGAAAAAAGTCCATAATTTTACATTTAGGTATAAAACCGATTTTCTTGCATGTACACATTTAGAAATCCATATCAAGTTGCTTCAAATCATTAGCTTTACATATTAAAGTTAGTTAACCCTCATCATCCTACTCAAGTAGACATAAAGCCAAAACGACAGAGCATTGGGAAAAATTCCATAATTTTACATTTAGGTATAAAACCGATTTTCTTGCATATACATATTAAGAAAATCACAACGAATTGCTTCAAATCATTAGCTTCACATATTAAGGTTAATTAACCCTCATCATCCTACTCAAGTAGACATAAAGCCAAAACGATAGAGCATTGGGAAAAATTACAGAATTTTACATTTAGGTATAAAACCGATTTTCTTACATACACACATTTAGAAATACACAACGAATTGCTTCAAATATTAGCTTCACATAATAAAGTTAATTAACCCTCATCATCTTTCTGAAGTTTGCATAAATCCAAAACGGCAGCGCATTTGGAAAAAAATTCCATAATTTTACATTTAGGTACAAAACCGATTTTCTTGCATATACATATATTTAGAAATCCGCAACGAATTGCCCTAAATCATTAGCTTCATATATTAAAGTTAATTAACCCTGATCATCTTACTCAAGTTGAAATAAAGCCATAACGGCAGTGCATTTGGAAAAAATTCCATAACTTTACATTTAGGTATAAAACCGATTTTCTTGCATGTACACATCTAGAAATCCATATCAAGTTGCTTCAAATCATTAGCTTAACATATTAAAGTTAATTAACCCTCACCATCTTACTGAAGTTGGCATAAAGCCAAAACGACAGTGCATTGGGAAAAATTACAGAATTTTACATTTAGGTATAAAACCGATTTTCTTGCATATACATATTTAGAAATCCATATAAAGTTGCTTTAAATCATTAGCTTCACATATTAAAAATAATTAACCTTCTTCATCTTACTGAAGTTGGCATAAAGCCAAAACGATAGTGCATTTGGAAAAAATCCATAATTTTACATTTAGGTATAAAACCGATTTTCTTGCATATGCACATTTAGAAATCCACATCAAATTGCTTCAAATCATTAGCTTCATATTAAAGTTAATTAACCTCATCATCTTACAAAGTTGGCATAAAGCCATAACGGCAGTGCATTTGGAAAAAAATTCCATAATTTACATTTAGGTATAAAACCGATTTTCTTGCATATACACATTTAGAAATACATATCAAGTTGCTTCAAATCATTTGCTTAACATATTAAAGTTAATTAACCCTCATCATCTTACCCAAGTTGACATAAAGCCATAACGGCAGTGCATTTGGAAAAAAATTCCATAATTTCACATTTACGTATAAAACCGATTTTCTTGCATATACACATTTAGAAATCCATATCAAATTGCTTCAAATCATTAACTTTACAAATTAAAGTTAATTAACTTTCTTTATCTTACCAAACTTGGCATAAAGCCAAAACGACAGTGCATTTGGAAAAATTCCACAATTTTACATTTAGGTATAAACCGATTTTCTTGCATATACACATTTAGAAATCCATAACGAATTGCTTCAAATCATTAGCGTAACATATTAAAGATAATTAACCCTCGTTATCTTACACAAGTTAATATAAAGCCATAACGGCAGTGCATTTGGAAAAAAAATCCATAATTATACATTTAGGTATAAAACCGTTTTTCTTGCATATGCACATCTAGAAATCCATATCAAGTTGCTTCAAATCATTTGCTTAACATATTAAAGCTAATTAACACTCATCATCTTACCCAAGTTGACATAAAGCCATAACGGCAGTGCATTTGGAAAAAAATTCCATAATTTTACATTTAGGTATAAAACCGGTTTTCTTGCATATACACATTTAGAAATACATATAAGGTTGCTTCAAATCATTTGCTTAACATATTAAAGTTAATTAACACTTATCATCTTACTCAAGTTGACATAAAGCCAAAACGACAGTGCATTGGGAAAAATTACAGAATTTTACATTTAGGTATAAAACCGATTTTCTTGCATACACACATTTTAGAAATCCACAACGAATTGCTTCAAATCATTAGCTTCACATATTAAAGTTAATTAACCCTCATCATCTTACTCAAGTTGACATAAAGCCATAACGGCAGTGCATTTGGAAAAAAATTCCATAATTTTACATTTAGGTATAAAACCGATTTTTTTGCATATACACATTTAGAAATCCATATCAAGTTGCTTCAAATCATTAGCTTAACATATTAAAGTTAATTAACCCTCATCATCTTACCCAAGTTGACATAAAGCCATAACGGCAGTGCATTTGGAAAAAAATTCCATAATTTTACATTTAGGTATAAAACCGATTTTCTTGCATATACACATTTAGAAATCCATATCGAATTGCTTCAAATCATTAGCTTCACATATCAAAGTTAATTAACCTTCTTCATCTTACAGAAGTTGACATAAAGCCGAAACGGGAGTGCATTTGGAAAAAATTCCATAATTTTACATTTAGGTATAAAACCGACTTTCTTGCATATACACATTTAGAAATCCATACGAATTGCTTCAAATCATTAGCTTAACATATTAAAGCTAATTAACCCTCATCATCTTACTCAAGTTGGCATAAAGCCAAAACGGCAGTGCATTTGGAAAAAAATCCGTAATGTTACATTTAGCTATAAAATCGATTTCCTTGGATGTACACATTTAGAAATCCGCAACGAATTGCTTCAAATCATTAGCTTTACATATTAAAGTTAATTAACCCTCATCATCTTACTCAAGTTGACATAAAGCCAAAACGGCAGTGCATTTGGAAAAATTCCATAATTTTACATTTAGGTATAAAACCGATTTTCTTGCATATACACATTTAGAAATCCACAACGAATTGCTTCAAATCATTAGCTTAGCATATTAAAGTTAATTAACCTTCATCATCTTACAGTTGACATAAAGCCATAACGGCAGTGCATTTGGAAAAAATTCCATAATTTTACATTTAGGTATAAAACCGACTTTCTTGCATGTACACATCTGGAAATCCACAACGAATTGCTTCAAATCATTAGCTTCACATATTAAAGTTAATTAACCCTCATCATCTTACTCAAGTTGACATAAAGCCAAAACGACAGTGCATTTGGAAAAAAATTCCATAATTTTACATTTAGGTACATAACCGGTTTTTTTGCTAATACACATTTAAAAACCCACAACGAATTGCTTCAAATCATTAGCTTCACATACTAAAGTTAATTAACCCTCATCATCTTACCCAAGTTGACATAAAGCCATAACGGCAGTGCATTTGGAAAAAAATTCCATAATTTTACATTTAGGTACAAAACCGATTTTCTTGCATGTACATATTTAGAAAATCACAACGAATTGCTTCAAATCATTAGCTTCACATATTAAAGTTAATTAACCCTCATCATCTTACTCAAGTTGACATAAAGCTATAACGGCAGTGCATTT
Organism: Bactrocera neohumeralis; assembly: GCF_024586455.1. Lineage (NCBI taxonomy): Eukaryota > Metazoa > Arthropoda > Insecta > Diptera > Tephritidae > Bactrocera > Bactrocera neohumeralis. The sequence goes on along the minus strand of NW_026094740.1, from coordinate 1,059 downwards.
GGAAAAATTCCATAATTTTACATTTAGGTATAAAACCAATTTTCTTGCATATACACATTTAGAAATCCACAACGATTGCTTCAAATCATTAGCTTCACATATTGAAGTTAATTAACCTTCTTCATCTTACAAAGTTGGCATAAAGCCATAACGACAGTGCATTTGGAAAAATTCCACAATTTTACATTTAGGTATAAAACCGCCTTTCTTGCATTTATACATTTAGAAATCCATATCAAGTTGCTTCAAATCATTAGCTTTACATATTAAAGTTAATTAACCCTCATCATCCTACTCAAGTAGACATAAAGCCAAAACGACAGAGCATTGGGAAAAATTCCATAATTTTACATTTAGGTATAAAACCGATTTTCTTGCATATACATATTTAGAAAATCACAACGAATTGCTTCAAATCATTAGCTTCACATATTAAAGTTAATTAACCCTCATCATCCTACTCAAGTAGACATAAAGCCAAAACGATAGAGCATTGGGAAAAATTACAGAATTTTACATTTAGGTATAAAACCGATTCTCTTAGATACACACATTTAGAAATACACAACGAATTGCTTCAAATATTAGCTTCACATAATAAAGTTAATTAACCCTCATCATCTTTCTGAAGTTTGCATAAATCCAAAACGGCAGTGCATTTGGAAAAAAATTCCATAATTTTACATTTAGGTACAAAACCGATTTTCTTGCATATACATATTTAGAAATCCGCAACGAATTGCCTTAAATCATTAGCTTCGTATATTAAAGTTAATTAACCCTGATCATCTTACTCAATTTGAAATAAAGCCATAACGGCAGTGCATTTGGAAAAAATTCCATAACTTTACATTTAGGTATAAAACCGATTTTCTTGCATGTACACATCTAGAAATCCATATCAAGTTGCTTCAAATCATTAGCTTAACATATTAAAGTTAATTAACCTTCTTCAACTTACAGAAGTTGGCATAAAGCCAAAACGACAGAGCATTGGGAAAAATTACAAAATTTTACATTTAGGTATAAAACCGATTTTCTTGCATATACATATTTAGA
>NW_026094739.1:0-6733 GCF_024586455.1 Bactrocera neohumeralis | reverse complement strand
TATTCAGATGGTTGGCCGCTAAATCCAATGCGAACTTTTTATTCTTCTTCTTCGTTTCCGATTCAATAGGTTTGCACTCACTGCGGACATAGTAAAGATGTATCGGCAAGTATTAATGCACGAATATGATCCAAAGTTCCAGTACATTCTGTGGAGGAGTTCACCGACTGAAGACATTCGCACCTACCAACTAAATACTGTAATGTATGGAATGGCTGCTGCACCATCTATCTGAACAGCATTCAGAACACTTAGACTAAAATGGAACCAAAATCTTGATTGCTTTATTTTTTCGTTTGAAGCAAAACTAAGACTCAAAATACGTTCCATCTTCTTTGTTGCATCGTCACTTTTGGACCCACTCGGTATTTTGGTTCCTGTTTTTATAACTCCGAAAATTTTGTTGCAAGAAATATGGTTATTAAAGTTGGATTGGGATGAATCAGTGCCACAGAACATTGAATGGGTTTGGAAAAACTTTCTGAACTCCTTAACGGATCTTTCATCAATTAAGGTGCTTAGATCGTGTTTTTCGACAGATATGGAGTCACTTCAGATACGTGGATTTTGTGACGCATCAATTCGTGCATATGGCTGCGCAATTTACATTCGGTTTATCAACAAATCTGGCATTGCTACTATTCGCTTACTCAATGCTAAGTCCAGATTTGCCCCCATCAAAAAACATTCGTTACCAAAATTAGAACTTTGTGGCGCTCTTCTCCTCGGTCATTTTTTCTTTCGACAGATTCACAAATAGTCTTACATTGGCTGAAGATGCATTCTGGCTTACTTTTGACCTTTGTTGGTAATCGAGTTTTGGAAATTCCGGATTTAACCAAAGGTGTCCATTGGAGATATGTTCGAACTCATTGTAATCCGGTGGATGTTGCGTGTAGAGGATGTGCCGTAAAGGAACTTGTTGATTCAATGTGGTACCCCGGACCGGGATTTCTATACGAAAACTCAAATAAATGGCCAAAGGACAGCTGCAATGATATCGACATGGAAGTTGTCGCAAAGGAGAAGCAAAAATCCGCATTTAAAACAATCGTTATTGTCAGATCGTGCTTACAAGGCAAAGCTGATGAACCAAGTAATGGGTCAGTTACCTGTCGAGTGATTGACTCCATCTCGCCCCTTTGCACATTGCTGTATTGACTTCTGCATATATAACGATCTTTGTCGAGCTTGTATCGGACCTAACCACGGACGCATTCTTACCATCATTGAAGCGGGTGATTGGAAGGTGAGGGCTACCCTCTGACATCTTTTGTGATAACGCAACAAATTTTGTGGGCGCTTGCAGCAAACTATCTGAATTAAAGTCGTTTTTATTTCAAACCAAAAACAAAGATGCAATTATAAAATACTGCGCTAATGAATTTGTAAATTTTAATTTCATTCCTCCCAGAGCACCCCCTTTCGGCGGTATTTTGGAGGCCGCAGTCAAACCGCTAAGGGTCATCTCAACCGTACCATCAAAAGTGCAAGACTCACATGGCAATTCATTATTGGTAGCGCACTAAGGGCTCTCCCATAGCGGATACTGTCAGCTGAAATAAGCAGATTACATAGATGGAATCAAGTCACTGGCATTAAACAGACGTTTTGGAACAGGTGGTCAAATGATTACATTAAAGAACTTCAAATGCGATCAAAGTGGTTTTCGGAACAACCAAACATCAACAACAACTCAATGGTTATCATCCAAATGGCATATTAGAAGAGTTATAAACTGTATTCCAGGAAAGGATTCTAAAGTACGTGTGGTGGACATTCGAACAACGAAGGGAATCATTCGGCGACCAATTCACAAGCTAGCACTACTACCTGCTTGAAATGCCTTTTAACGGAGCTGGGATATTGGTTCACCGATTGCGAATCACTGCACACTTCAACCATATGTTCTTATATATTTTTTGCTACTTCTATTTCTTATTTTCTTATTTGCCTAATATTCAAAGTTAAACATTAGAAGTCACTCACGTCAATGCAGTTAATACAAGCTGCTTTCTGCAGTAAACAGGACTTAAAAAAAACAGAACAAATGGTTTTTTCAGCAAAATCAATTTATTTTATTCAAAATACTCTCCTGCTTAAATACAGCTTTTTGCACGGTCCAAAAGCATGTCGAACGAGTGTTTTAGCTCGTTGGCCGGTATGGCCGCCAGTATGCCAGTGCAAGCCATTTGAATGGCCTCTACGTCTGCATAACGCTTTCTTTTCATGAGCAAATGCATTTTTCCGAAAAGAAGAAGAAGAAGTCGCGCGGTGCCATATCAGGTGAATACGGGGAGGGTTAATGGTTAAAATGAAATTTTGGTCAAGTAATCGGTCACAAGCGTCGATCGATGAGACGGCGCGTTAGCGTGCAACAAACGCCAACTTTCATCTTCCCGATATTCGGGCCGAACACGTCGAATACGGCGCACCAAACGAGCTTCAAAACTCGAAGGTAGAATACCACATTAACGTTTTCCTCGGGTGGAACCAATTCTTTGTGGACCCTTGGAATCATAAAAATAAATCAGCATTGTCTTCACTTTTGACTTCTCCTTGACTGGCGTTTCGTTTCGGGATCATCATCACCACGTTTCGTCATCAGTCATAATATTGGAAAGGAAGTTTTTGTCGTTTTTGACCTATTTAATGATGTCCTTAAAATGTCAAATTGTGTGGAACAAACCGATGCACACACCTTTCGTATTTTATTATTCTAATAATTTCAGAGGATGTGTTGGGTAAGCTAGGAAACTCAAAGCTGTTCTTTGGTTTGGTCAATTAGGTTGAAATACCTTTTATAGGTGATTTGCAAAACAATAAGCCGATTCCTCGTCACTTCGAGCCCAATTTCCACCAGGACTCAACGGAAGTGCGCGTTGTTACGGCATCACGTTGAATGGCTGAATGGAATTGGCTGATTTTTTTTGTAGTTTTCTAATACTCTGTACAAGGTTCTTATGGAAAAAAATATTAAGAAAATCTCTCAGAAAGATTGAAAAATATACATTTCATTTTGCATATTTTAAAAAACGCGCGTAACAAATGTAAACGTAGTTCAATTTAAATGCCAACGTCATTCAATTAAACAAAAAAATGTGGTAATTTGTTTTCATGTAAATTTTATTAAGTTTTTGGTAAAGTTCGTTTTGTTTTAAAGACTAAGAAGTTTTTTGTTTGCTAATAAGTGCTTATTAATCACGGTAAGTTAAATTCACCTTATATCGAGTTTTGGTAACTTTTGCTGACTACACAATATTACAATTTGGTATACATGGTTAAACAGAAAAAATATGAGATCATTTTATTTTCAGTTGGATTTCGTTTTTAACAATGACACCAACCAGACGTACAAACAAAGATCAAATGGATGAAATCATTTCTGCGGAAATTCCTGATGTAGAGAAAGATCCAGTATTAAACGAAGTGAGGAAAACCAATATGGTTCATGGACCGTGCGGACACCTCAATCCCACTTCGGTTTGTATGTCTAACAATAAATGCACGAAACACTATCCAATTGCTTTTCTTTCGGAATCGCAAACTGGAAATGATGGATATCCACTCTATCGTCGTAGCTCATCAGACGACCATACAACTTAGAGTAGTAGTACTGTTGTCTAATTCACATTCAAAACTCATATCAATATTGGTCTTGAACGATACGGTCGATACGGTCGATACGTGAATTGCAATAAAGCGCTTTGTAGGGTATTTACTTTTGCAATTCATGAATGTTTTTCGAATGTTGTGCGTCTCGAAGTTCATTTGGAGAATGGCTAAAGAGTGTTTTTCAACCCAGAGAATACAGTACAGCCAGCGGAAACACCTCCAACAACAAAATTTACATTGACGAGTTTTTTCTCAACTTGCGTCAGTGATTCGTTTGCGAGCACATTGCTCTATTCGGAAATGCCTTGATATTATACATGGATTGACATCCAGGTGTGTTCTCAACTAATTCCTTAGGACGAGTTTACATAATCCACCCGAAAAACGACGATTGCTAATATCTTCGGTTGCTATTGATATTTCCAACGTAAATTCAACTTTCTTTTCATTTCAAAACACATAATTTCACGCAGGTCAACGTATGCGGGGTCAGCTAGTTAAAATAATAAATTTAAAATGAGAAATGATATTTTGATTTATGCTTGTATAAGTTTATTAAATTTAAGACTTCCCAACCCAATTTCCATAAAATTTCTATAAATTAACAATATTAAACTAAATATTAAATGTTATTTTGAAAATGTACTTTATTTTTATAATATAACACAACCGTCTTAACTGGCTCTTCTAATTTTCATATTACCGAAATTAAAATGCCGTCGGCATATGTGGAATTGGAATATGTTGCCTCTTCGAAATTTTCATATAAATGAAAACTGCGCTGTTAAACTGCTGAAGAGACAGCTTCTAGCTTACGATATATTGCAAACTATGTAGTATTATATATCTAGTAAGCAATGAGCAATGTGGAGTCTGCACAGGCAGAGATGCCCCGTTATTATAATAAAAGTATTTTTGAGAGTTGGTAACACTGTAAGGTTGGCACCATCAAACATGTCAACATATTATTTATATTTATGTATTTTGAAATTGAAATTTAAATACACGATGTTATGAGCAAAGTTGATATTATGTTGTCGATTCAAAAGTCTTGTTTTAATGCGTTCTTCAATTCGAGTGGAACTGAGAGTGCAAATACCGTCAAATGTTTGACAGCAAGTAAGTGGTCATCTTTTATATGGGAAAATGGAATTGTCGTTTTATTCTATCTTACTCGTAATTTTTCCTTACTTGCTCACCGTTTAGACCTACCCTAGACTACGACAAACATTTTAAAACCAAAGTCAGCTCAATCGGCCCAGCCGTTCTCGAGTTTTAATCAGACTAACGAACAACAATTCATTTTTATTTATATAGAAGATATTATTGATTTCTGGTAAGGGTGCGTTTCAAAGTTCTGGTTTAAAATATATTATTCAAGTTTTTTATTGAGTTAAATCTCCCCGCCCTACGTAGTTACATTTTTGACCTTCGGCATGCTGGAAAGACGTACAAACAAATTTCGAATCACATCAAATGCTCAAAAGAAATTGTTTTTAATGCCCTTAAGCCTATACAGAATTTTAAAACTATTTCCAAAGTTGCAGGCAAAGAAACAACCGAAAAACTTCAACAGAAATATACCGCAAAATTACTACCATTTCCCAAGGAGACCCAAAAAAAAAAAGAGTTCCACAGACATCCTACATAAAATTCAAGACGAATATAATGTCCAAATATCCAAGAAAACAATTGCCCGGCGTTTAGTTGAATTTGGATTTCACGGCAGAACAGTACGCATCAAACCACTTCTAACTAAAATTCAAAAAAAGAATGTGTAGACTTTTCCAACGCTTATGATATTATTGATTGACAAAAAATAAATAGAAGTATGTTGTTTGGAGCGATGTAACCAAAGTAATAAATAATCGCATAGATCCTGATGGTCGAAGGTATGTTACCGACCAATCTATCAAAAATTTGATCCTCGCTATGTTTCACGCATAGCTCCATATGATTGATGGAATTTTAAGTAAGGAGAAATACAGTCGACATCCTAAAAATGTTATTCTGTCATGGACTAAGGACAATTTACTTGTTATATGGAAATTCCAACAAAATAACAATCCAAAACACACGGCAAAGTCAACACAAAAGTTTTTTGTTGAAAATTCCATGAATGTTTTGGAGTGGCCTGAAGAGAACCCATCTGGGTTGATTTCAAAAATGCTGTAGGTATTAAAAATATCACAAATATGGATGTCCTTTTTGATGAAATTAGGACAGCATGGTAAGCAACACTAGTGGTGTGCTGTCAGAGTCTTAGAGATAAGCAACAAAATATGCAATATTTTTTAATAGCAGTATTTTTGCTGATAAACAATTTTCGTTTCTTATTAGTTGCCGCACTCAAATCATTCATTCCACACTTTTTTATTAAAATCTTCAAAAAAAAAGGATTTTTAAATAAAATTTTTAATATGAGAGTTTAAGTTTAAGGTAAGTTTCAAAAAAATGAGTGAAAAAACGGTAAAAATAAGTGATTTATTCCAAAATAATTTCATTTGCTTCAAAATAAGTCGCGTTTCTAAATAGCTGTCAACGGCTGTAAGTTAAACGATCAGAAAAAATAGCGTTTAGAGTTGTATTTGCTTAAACTTATTTTAGTATGCAATCCAACAACAAATTTTTTACACTACCCTAAAAATTTATGATTTTACGATGCTTTATGACACGTTGTGAGTACCCCAAATGTAATATTATAAAAAAGCAACGCGTGTCTGCTAGTATGTATGTATGTATATATATAAGAATTAATACAAAGCGGAATCATGTATTTAGCGGTATTGAAATATTGTATAGAATGTTATTTAAGGAGAAGAATAGTGCAAATAAAGCCAGTCTAATACCTTACCAGCTCACAGTGTCATTACACGGCCCTTCATCATTTTCATCGTTGCTGCAATTTCGCTTATATAGTACTTTTCAATGTTTTGTAAATTTGCGCGGTTATAAAAAAGCTTTATAGCCTTACATTTTTTGGCGCCCAACGTGGGGCTCGAGTAAGTTGTTTCGTTGTTCGCACATCATTTGGAGTTTGATGGTCAGTATTAGACTGCATCGTTGGACATTATCGTCAGTGGATCGTCACCATAGGTCACACCAGCATCGCTCGCAC
>NW_026094738.1:0-4547 GCF_024586455.1 Bactrocera neohumeralis | reverse complement strand
TAGCTCTTTAAATTATCTAACCGGTGCTATTTATTTGACCCACCTACGTCGAAACTTTATACTTTAGCCGCTGGAGCGTTTACAAAGTTGAAACAAAAATGTGATTTTCTCAAAAAAACTAGATTTGTTTGTGAACACTATTGCCATGCTCCTGGTAGGGATAGAGAGTAGGTTGAGGGTTTTCTCAAAAGATCTTTAAATTATCTAACCGGCGCTATTTATTTAACCCACCTACGTCGAATACTTTAGCCGCTAGAGAGTTTACAATGTTGAAGCAAAAATGTGATTTTCTCAAAAAACTACATTTGTTTGTGAACACTATTGCCATGCTCCTGGTAGGGATAGGGAATACGTTAGAGGCTGTTTAAATAGCTCTTTAAATTATCTAACCGGTGCTATTTATTTGACCCACCTACGTCGAATACTTTAGCCGCTGGAGCGTTTACAAAGTTGAAACAAAAATGTGATTTTCTCAAAAAACTACATTTGTTTGTGAACACTATTGCCATGCTCCTGGTAGGGATAGAGAGTAGGTTGAGGGTTTTCCTAAAAGATCTTTAAATTATCTAACCGGTGCTATTTATTTGACCCACCTACGTCGAACACTTTAGCCGCTAGAGCGTTTACAATGTTGAAACAAAAATGTGATTTTCTCAAAAAACTACATTTGTTTGTGAACACTATTGCCATGCTCCTGGTAGGGATAGAGAGTAGGTTGAGGGTTTTCTTAAAAGCTCTTTAAATTATCTAACCGGTGCTATTTATTTGACCCACCTACGTCGAATACTTTAGCCGCTAGAGCGTTTACAATGTTGAAACAAAAATGTGATTTTCTCAAAAAACTACATTTTTTTGTGAACACCATTGCCACGCTCCTGTAAGGGATAGAGAACAGGTTGAGGGTTTTCCTAAAAGCTTCGCAAGTTATCTAACCGGTGCAGTTTATTTGACCCATTTACGTCTAATACTTTAGCCGCTAGAGCGTTTAGAAGGTTGAAACAAAAATGTGATTTTCTCAAAAAACTACATTTGTTTGTGATATTGCCATGCTCCTGGTAGGGATAGAGAGTAGGTTGAGGGTTTTCCTAAAAGATCTTTAAATTGTCTAACCGGTGCTATTTATTTGACCCACCTACGTCGAATACTTTAGCCGCTAGAGCGTTTACAATGTTGAAACAAAAATGTGATTTTCTCAAAAAACTACATTTGTTTGTGAACACTATTGCCATGCTCCTGGTAGGGATAGAGAGTAGGTTGAGGGTTTTCTTAAAGCTCTTTAAATTATCTAACCGGTGCTATTTATTTGACCCACCTACGTCGAATACTTTAGCCGCTAGAGAGTTTACAATGTTGAAACAAAAATGTGATTTTCTCAAAAAACTACATTTGTTTGTGAACACTATTGCCATGCTCCTGGTAGGGATAGAAGGTTGAAACAAAAATGTGATTTTCTCAAAAAACTACATTTGTTTGTGAACACTATTGCCATGCTCCTGGTAGGGATAGAGAGTAGGTTGAGGATTTTTCGAAAAGCTCTTTAAATTATCTAACCGGTGCTATTTATTTGACCCACCTGCGTGGAATACACGTCAATACTTTAGCCGCTAGAGCGTTTACAATGTTGAAACAAAAATGTGATTTTCTCAAAAAACTACATTTGTTTGTGAACACTATTGCCATGCTCCTGGTAGGGATAGAGAGTAGGTTGAGGGTTTTTCTTAAAGCTCTTTAAATTATCTAACCGGTGCTATTTATTTGACCCACCTACGTCGAATACTTTAGCCGCTAGAGCGTTTACAAAGTTGAAACAAAAATGTGATTTTCTCAAAAAACTACATTTGTTTGTGAACACTATTGCCATGCTCCTGGTAGGGATAGAGAGTAGGTTGAGGGTTGTTCTTAAAGCTTTTTCAATTATTTAACCGGTGCTATTTATTTGACCCACCTACTCCGAATACTTTGGCCGCTAGAGCGTTTACAAAGTTGAAACAAAAATGTGATTTTCTCAAAAAACTACATTTGTTTGTGAACACTATTGCCATGCTCCTGGTAGGGATAGAGAGTAGGTTGAGGGTTTTCTCAAAAGATCTTTAAATTATCTAACCGGCGCTATTTATTTAACCCACCTACGTCGAATACTTTAGCCGCTAGAGAGTTTACAATGTTGAAGCAAAAATGTGATTTTCTCAAAAAACTACATTTGTTTGTGAACACTATTACCACGCTCCTGGTAGGGATAGAGAATAGGTTGAGGGTTTTCTTAAAAGCTCTTTAAATTATCTAACCGGTGCTATTTATTTGACCCACCTACGTCGAATACTTTAGCCGCTGGAGCGTTTACAAAGTTGAAACAAAAATGTGATTTTCTCAAAAAACTACATTTGTTTGTGAACACTATTGCCATGCTCCTGGTAGGGATAGAGAATAGGTTGAAAGTTTTTTTTACAGCCCTTTAAATTATCTAACCGGTGCTATTTATTTGACCCACCTACGTCGAATACTTTAGCCGCTAGAGCGTTTACAATGTTGAAACAAAAAATGTGATTTTCTCAAAAAACTACATTTGTTTGTGAACACTATTGCCATGTTCCTGGTAGGGATAGAGAGTAGGTTGAGGGTTTTCCTAAAAGATCTTTAAATTATCTAACCGGTGCTATTTATTTGACCCACCTACGTCGAATACTTTAGCCGCTAGAGCGTTTACAATGTTGAAACAAAAATGTGATTTTCTCAAAAAACTACATTTGTTTGTGAACACTATTACCATGCTCCTGGTAGGGATAGAGAGTACGTTAGAGGCTGTTTAAATAGCTCTTTAAATTATCTAACCGGTGCTATTTATTTGACCCACCTACGTCGAATACTTTAGCCGCTAGAGCGTTTACAAAGTTGAAACAAAAATGTGATTTTCTCAAAAAACTACATTTGTTTGTGAACACTATTGCCATGCTCCTGGTAGGGATAGAGAGTAGGTTGAGGGTTTTCTCAAAAGATCTTTAAATTATCTAACCGGCGCTATTTATTTGACCCACCTACGTCGAATACTTTAGCCGCTAGAGCGTTTACAAATGTTGAAACAAAAATGTGATTTTCTCAAAAAACTACATTTGTTTGTGAACACTATTGCCATGCTCCTGGTAGGGATAGAGAGTAGGTTGAGGATTTTCCTAAAAGTTCTTTCTTTAACTTAACTAACCGGTGCAATTTATTTGACCCACCTACGTCGAATACTTTAGCCGCTAGAGCGTTTACAAAGTTGAAACAAAAATGTGATTTTCTCAAAAAACTACATTTGTTTGTGAACACTATTGCCATGCTCCTGGTAGGGATAGAGAGTAGGTTGAGGGTTTTCCTAAAAGCCCTTTAAATTATCTAACCGGTGCTATTTATTTGACCCACCTACGTCGAATACGTTAGCCGCTAGAGCGTTTATTTACAATGTTGAAACAAAAATGTGATTTTCTCAAAAAACTACATTTGTTTGTGAACACTATTGCCATGCTCCTGGTAGGGATAGAGAGTAGGTTGAGAGGTTTTTTTTGTCTTAAAGCGTATTAAATTATCTAACCGGTGCTATTTATTTGACCCACCTACGTCGAATACTTTAGCCGCTAGAGCGTTTACAAAGTTGAAACAAAAATGTGATTTTCTCAAAAAACTACATTTGTTTGTGAACACTATTGCCATGCTCCTGGTAGGGATAGAGAGTAGGTTGAGGGTTTTCCTAAAAGATCTTTAAATTATCTAACCGGCGCTATTTATTTAACCCACCTACGTCGAATACTTTAGCCGCTAGAGAGTTTACAATGTTGAAGCAAAAATGTGATTTTCTCAAAAAACTACATTTGTTTGTGAACACTATTGCCATGCTCCTGGTAGGGATAGGGAGTAGGTTGAGGGTTTTCCGAAAAGCTCTTTAAATTATCTAACCGGTGCTATTTATTTGACCCACCTACGTCGAATACTTTAGCCGCTAGAGAGTTTACAATGTTGAAACAAAAATGTGATTTTCTCAAAAAACTACATTTGTTTGTGAACACTATTTACAGGGTGAACACTATTGCCATGCTCCTGGTAGGGATAGAGAGTAGGTTGAGGTAAAAAATCTTTAAATTATCTAACCGGTGCTATTTATTTGACCCACCTACGTCGAATACTTTAGCCGCTAGAGCGTTTACAATGTTGAAACAAAAATGTGATTTTCTCAAAAAACTACATTTGTTTGTGAACACTATTGCCATGCTCCTGGTAGGGATAGAGAGTAGGTTGAGGGTTGTTCTTAAAGCCTTTTCAATTATTTAACCGGTGCTATTTATTTGACCCACCTACGTCGAATACTTTAGCCGCTGGAGCGTTTACAAAGTTGAAACAAAAATGTGATTTTCTCAAAAAAACTAGATTTGTTTGTGAACACTATTGCCATGTTCCTGGTAGGGATAGAGAGTAGGTTGAGGGTTTTCTCAAAAGATCTTTAAATTATCTAACCGGCGCTATTTATTTAACCCACCTACGTCGAATACTTTAGCCGCTAGAGAGTTTACAATGTT
>NW_026094737.1:0-5237 GCF_024586455.1 Bactrocera neohumeralis | reverse complement strand
GGTTAATTATCTTTAATATGTTAAGCTATTGATTTAAGGCAACTTGATATGGATTTCTAAATGTGTACATGCAAGAAAAGCGGTTTTATACCTAAATGTAAAATTCTGGAATTTTCCAAATGCACTGCCGTTTTGGCTTTATGCCAACTTCAGTAAGATGAAGAAGGTTAATTACCTTTAATATGTTAAGCTAATGATTAAAAGCAACTTGATATGGATTTCTAAATGTGTACATGAAAGAAAAGCGGTTTGATACCTAAATGTAAAGTAATGGAATTTTCCAAATGCACTGCCGTTTTGGCTTTATGCCAACTTCAGTAGGATGAAGAAGGTTAATTAACTTTAATATGTGAAGCTAATGATTTGAAGCAACTCGGTATGGATTTCTAAATGTGTACATGAAAGAAAAGCGGTTTTATACCTAAATGTAAAATAATGGAATTTTCCAAATGCACTGCCGTTTTGGCTTTATGCCAACTTCAGTAAGATGATGAAGGTTAATTAACTTTAATATGTTAAGCTAATGATTAAAAGCAACTTGATATGGATTTCTAAATGTGTACATGCAAGAAAGTCGGTTTTATACCTAAATGTAAAATTCTGGAATTTTCCAAATGCACTGCCGTTTTGGCTTTATGCCAACTTCAGTAAGATGATGAAGGTTAGTTAACTTTAATATGTGAAGCTAATGATAAAAAGCAACTTGATATGGATTTCTAAATGTGTACGTGCAAGAAAATCGGTGTTATACCTAAATGTAAAATTATACCTAAATGTAATTTTTTTCCAAATGCACTGCCGTTATGGCTTTATGCCCAACTTAGTAAGATGAAGAAGGTTAAATATCTTTAATATGTTAAGCTAATGATTTGAAGCAACTCGGTATGGATTTCTAAATGTGTACATGAAAGAAAAGCGGTTTGATACCTAAATGTAAAGTAATGGAATTTTCCAAATGCACTGCCGTTTTGGCTTTATGCCAACTTCAGTAAGATGAAGAAGGTTAATTATCTTTAATATGTTAAGCTAATGATTAAAAGCAACTTGATATGGATTTCTAAATGTGTACATGCAAGAAAGTCGGTTTTATACCTAAATGTAAAATTCTGGAATTTTCCAAATGCATGCCGTTTTGGCTTTATGCCAACTAAAGATGAAGAAGGTTAATTAACTTTAATATGTAATGATTTGAAAAAATGTGTACATGCAAGAAAAATCGGTTTTATACCTAAATGTAAAGTAATGGAATTTTCCAAATGCACTGCCGTTTTGGCTTTATGCCAACTTCAATAAGATGAAGAAGGTTAATTTAACTTTAATATGTGAAGCTAATGATTTGAAGCAACTTGATGTGCATTTCTAAACGTGTAGATGCAAGAAAATCGGTTTTATACCTAAATGTAAAATTCTGGAATTTTCCAAATGCACTGCTGTTTTGGCTTTATGCCAACTTCTGTAAGATGAAGAAGGTTAATAACCTTTAATATGTTAAGCTAATGATTAAAAGCAACTTGATATGGATTTCTAAATGTGTACATGAAAAAATCGATACCTAAATGTAAAATTAATGGAATTTTCCAAATGCACTGCCGTTTTGGCTTTATGCCAACTTCTAAATGAAGAAGGTTAATTAACTTTAATATGTGAAGCTAATGATTTGAAAGCAACTGATATGGAATTTTTTTATACCTAAATGTAAAGTAATGGAATTTTCCAAATGCACTTCCGTTTTGGCTTTATGCCAACTTCAATAAGATGAAGAAAGTTAATTTAACTTTAATATGTGAAGCTAGTGATTTGAAGCAACTTGATATGGATTTCTAAATGTGTACATGCAAGAAAAGCGGTTTTATACCTAAATGTAAAGTAATGGAATTTTCCAAATGCACTGCCGTTTTGGCTTTATGCCAACTTCAGTAAGATGAAGAAGGTTAATTAACTTTAATATGTGAAGCTAATGATTTAAAGCAACTTGATATGGATTTCTAAATGTGTACATGAAAGAAAATCGGTTTTATACCCAAATGTAAAATTCTGGAATTTTCCAAATGCACTGCCGTTTTGGCTTTATGCCAACTTCAGTAAGATGAAGAAGGTTAATTAACTTTAATATGTGAAGCTAATGATTTGAAGCAACTCGATATGGATTTCTAAATGTGTACATGAAAGAAAATCGGTTTTATACCTAAATGTAAAATAATGGAATTTTCCAAATGCACTGCCGTTTTGGCTTTATGCCAACTTCAGTAAGATGAAGAAGGTTAATTAACTTTAATATGTGAAGCTAATGATTTGAAGCAACTTGATGTGCATTTCTAAATGTGTACATGCAAGAAAAGCGGTTTTATACCTAAATGTAAAGTAATGGAATTTTCCAAATGCACTGCCGTTTTGGCTTTATGCCAACTTCAGTAAGATGAAGAAGGTTAATTATCTTTAATATGTTAAGCTAATGATTTAAGATTTGAAGCAACTTGATATGGATTTCTAAATGTGTACATGCAGGAAAGTGGGTCTTATACGTAAATGTAAAATTCTGGAATTTTCCAAATGCACTGCCGTTTTGGCTTTATGCCAACTTCAGTAAGATGAAGAAAGTTAATTAACTTTAGTATGTGAAGCTAATGCTTTTAAGCAACTTGATATGGATTTCTAAATGTGTACATGCAAGAAAAGCGGTTTAATACCTAAATGTAAATTAATGGAATTTTCCAAATGCACTGCCGTTTTGGCTTTATGCCAACTTCAGTAAGATGAAGAAGGTTAATTGACTTTAATATGTGAAGCTAATGATTTGAAGTAACTTGTTATGGATTTCTAAATGTGTACATGCAAGAAAGACAGTTTTATACCTAAATGTAAAATTCTGGAATTTTCCAAATGCACTGCCGTTTTGGCTTTATGCCAACTTCAGTAAGATGAAGAAGGTTAATTATCTTTAATATGTTAAGCTAATGATTTGAAGCAACTTGATATGGATTTCTAAATGTGTACATGCAAGAAAATCGGTTTTTTACCTAAATGTAAAATTCTGGAATTTTCCAAATGCACTGCCGTTTTGGCTTTATGCCAACTTCAGTAAGATGAAGAAGGTTAATTATCTTTAATATGTTAAGCTAATGATTAAAAGCAACTTGATATGGATTTCTAAATGTGTACATGAAAGAAAATCGGTTTTATACCTAAATGTAAAATTCTGGAATTTTCCAAATGCACTGCCGTTTTGGCTTTATGCCAACTTCTGTAAGATGAAGAAGGTTAATAACCTTTAATATGTTAAGCTAATGATTAAAAGCAACTTGATATGGATTTCTAAATGTGTACATGAAAGAAAAGCGGTTTGATACCTAAATGTAAAGTAATGGAATTTTCCAAATGCACTGCCGTTTTGGCTTTATGCCAACTTCAGTAAGATGAAGAAGGTTAATTATCTTTAATATGTGAAGCTAATGATTTGAAGCAACTTGATATGGATTTCTAAATGTGTACATGAAAGAAAAGCGGTTTTATACCTAAATGTAAAGTAATGGAATTTTCCAAATGCACTGCCTTTTTGGCTTTATGCCAACTTCAGTAAGATGAAGAAGGTTAATTAACTTTAATATGTTAAGCTAATGATTAAAAGCAACTTGATATGGATTTCTAAATGTGTACATGAAAGAAAATCGGTTTTATACCTAAATGTAAAATTCTGGAATTTTCCAAATGAACTGCCGTTTTAGCTTTATGCCAATTTATTTGTTCAAATTAATACCTTTTGTGGTTTCTTTCATTCATTTCAAGATATGTATATATTTAACATTAAACATAGCATATCCAAATATTTTTTTACACAAATAAAAACAAATTAAAGTTAAAGCTTAAAAATGAGCATAATTTATATCAAAAGTTTACGTACACTAATGATTGCTTTATAAAATCAAAGTAATTACAATACGTTTAACGGGTTTTTGGCCTACATTTTGTTGCTATTATTGTCCCTAGACATCGTTGTATGCTCCTCACTGAATTTAGAATTATTTCCGGATATTTTGAATTAATTAAGTCCATGATCCAGCTTTTGCCTTATTTGGTAAAATTCGATGTTTTCCGAATACGGTTTTCCAAAAAGTTTCAGATATTGTGAATAGGATTAATGTCTAGTGATTGCGGGACCTATGGAGTTATTTTTATTTCCATAACAACCATTCATGTACAAGATAAGACATGTATTTTGGGTCGGTATCCTGTTGGAAATTGGTTTTGCTGCTATTAACAGCCGATTTAAGCTTAAAATTTAAAGTTTTTTCCTAAAATGTTCAGATACATATGCTTATCCATGTTTTTTACTAATAAAATTAAATAATCCTTCGATGCAACCCTCAACCCACCAAACCATAACATTACCCCCACGAGTACTCTACCATTGGCATGCATTTTGTCCTTGCGACTCTTCATCGATCTTTCTCCACTTTGCTGATCCTATTTCTGAGCCTAAAATTTAATAAATTTTGGATCGTCCGGTGAACAATATGTTTTCCCCAAAACCAATAAGGTTTGTTTAAATATTGTTTAGCAAACGCCGACATTTTCTTTGTCAACCTTATATATATGTAGCTTGACGCGCGACTCGTCTGTGATGCCTTGGCTTGCTCTTCAACAGATTCCTTACTGTTTTTGAGTTTATTCTTTTGTGTACATTTCAAAAATGTGTAAGCATATGTATCTGAGCATTTTAAGAAAAGATTTAAATTTTAAGTGTTAATTTAATGGCTGTTGTTAGCCATTTCTATTTACCACAGAATAACGACCGAGCACACAACTTATCTTGTACGTGAATGGTTGTTAAAGAAATAAAATAACTCCATAGGTCCTGCAATCGCTGACATTAATCCCATTCAAAATATCTGGAACTTTTGGAAAACCGTATTCAAAAGCATCAAATTTCATCAAAATAAGGCCAAAAGCTGGATCATGACTTAATGGGTCAAAATATCCGAAATAATGCTAGAATTGAGTGGATATTACAACGATGTCTATGGACACTAATAGCAACAAAAATGTAGGCCAAAACCCGTTAAAAGTATTGTAATTACTTTTGATTTATTAAACAATCATTAAATGCGTAAACTTTTTGTTTAAAATTTTCTATTTTTTTTTTTAACTTAAATTTTTTTATTTGTAAAAAAAAAATTTTGATATCTATTTTAATCTAAATATACATATCTTTAAATGGATAGAAAAAAAAAAAAAATTTA
>NW_026094736.1:0-5268 GCF_024586455.1 Bactrocera neohumeralis | reverse complement strand
AAAATTTTACCCGATTCAACTTTTATTGTCATCCGATATGTACTTAATACAAAAACGAAAGGGGCCTCAGATCAACCCCGTTTTCACCAGATTTGGTCCGTGTTTTTTTTTTTTGCCCAAACTGAAATTACAGCCCTTTCCAAACCAAGTACCACCTGGGGAAAAGTTATTCTGCGCCCTTTTGAAGTAAATTGCTGTTAGGTTAATACTGTTCCAAAATAGACAAAAATTATTCAATTCGGGAAATCCAAAAGGGTAACGGGAAAAGTCGGAAGGGACGACTATTTTTGATGACAGAAGATTTTCGTCTTGTTTCGTTCTAAAGTATTTCTCTTCTTTTTTTCAACCGGGGAAGAGAACTTGGGTACCCACAGTTGTAAAAAAAGTGTTTTCCAAAGTAAACAGGTTTTTTTGAACTGGCCCCCTGTGGCCCCTTTTTACAGACCAAAAGGAACATAGGTATGAGGGGATTTTTCCCCCAACGTTTTGAAAAACACAAAAAAAAAAAAATAATGTTTTTTTATGGAAACATGGGGATCACTCAGTAAAAAACATTTTCAGAAACAAAATAATTTTTTGAATTTTTTACAAATTGATAAAATTTATATCACAAAAGTAATCATGAAATTAAGGAAAAAAGAAAAATTATAAAATCTTTCTAAATTGTTGGGTAACCTTTTTTGCTTAATAATATTTAAGTCGTGGGAAAATTTCCCCAGGGGTTTGCTTATTTTTTCCCCCTCCTCTGGGTATTTTTAGCTGACCTTATTTTTATCGAATGTTTACGGCGACGCTTTGGTTCCCCAAATGCTGATGGTTGTATCCGGGGATTGTGGCGGTGTTTTAAATTGTTTTGGCACGTTATAAAAAATATTCTCAAATTTTTGATGTATTTAAATATTCCCCTTTCCCGGGAAAGAGAAACCCCCATTTTCCCAATTTAATAATTTTTTTTTAAATTTTTTTTTAAAATGTTTAAATAACCGTATCGGTCCAAAAGGGGGTTCTCAAAAAAAACCAAATTACCCCCCCCTTTTGAGGCCATGAAACCTAAACCAGGGCCCCAAACCCCCAAACCATGCCCCAGTCTTTTCAAGGATCAAAACCCCTGTGTTAACTTTTCCCCTTTCCTTTTCACGATCATCGGTTTCCATATACAAAATTTTAAATTTTCATTTAGTAACTTGGTTCAAAATGTTTTTTAACAGTTTTTGTAATCCTTTTAAATGGCCCCTTTTTGGTTGACGGACTCAAAGGTTTTTTCCCAATACTACTTCCTGATAGCCAGCAAACAATATACGTCGAATGGGTTTGGGTACTAAAATTTTTTTCCAACTCTTTTTCCCTTTTCCCAGATTTTAATTTAGGGGCCCCAATTTTGGGATTTGTTTTTCCCCTTTTTAAATTTAATTTTTTATTTTCCTTTATTTTGGGGCCCCGGGGGCCCCGGAGCGGATTTATTTGGTGTTTCCCCAGTTTTATACTTATTTAACCCCGTTTTGGATGAAAATTTTTTTCTAAAAAACCCAACCGATTTCACGTAAGGATTTATTTTCTTTTGATATTTTTTATCAAAGTTTTAAAATTTTTGAAATTTTTTCCTTCTCCCATCGCTAAAAAATTATGTCAAAATTAAAAAATATTTCTTTTATTGTTTAAACTCACTTTTTTTTATTTAAATTTTGAATTTTTGAAATAAAAAGAAAAAAGTTTACAAAAGATTCCCCAAAAAGGTTCCCCTCAAATTAATTTTTTGGAAAAAATTTCTTTCTCACCACCAAAAAAGGCCACCCAAGGGGTTTAAAAAACAAAATTTGGTTGCTTATATCCGATCCCAATCCCAAAAATTTCCCTTTTTTAAAATTTTTTTGGGATTTTTTTTTTGGAAAGAAAATTTTTTCAACAAAAAAAAGGAGCTGGTGTATATTTTGGGGTGACTAACGGGTATGTCGACTGGGCGTTAGCCCCCGTTTATCTTCATCGGTTGCCCGGTGGGAATTTAAAACATTTTCGTCTATTGGGGTAAATTATTGCTTTTTAAAAGTTTCAGCTTTTTTTTAGGGGAAAATGGTTGAACAAAGAGCCAAAAAATTTTTGGGTTTTTTTAAAACTTTTTTCGAAACTTTTTGAATTGGATAAAAAATTTTTTATGGCGATGTTTCCCCATCCCATACCAGAGTTCAGAGGGTTTTATTTTAAAATTGGGTCGGGGGACAAAAAGAGATCAACATGTTAATTTTCGCCCGGGATCCCCGGGAAAATTCCATCCAGGGATTTTTTTTAAATTAAAGGGGGAAATTGTCAAAAAAATTTTCCCCCTTTTAAAAAATGAAATTTTTAATCCTTGGGGGTTTTTAAAAAAAAAGATAAGGATTCGCCCTGAAACCTTGTTTGGATCCAAGGGTCGGAGATCCTCAACGTCATTTTCCCCCAGCCTTTATTAGTTTTGGGGGTATACCATTTTCCAGACTACCAGCAAAAGGCAGCCCTTTTCCCCGTCTTCTGTCAGAATACCCGGGAATTGGCTTTTTCCCCATCTACCCCCATAGGGAAAAAAAAAAATTTTTTTGGGAATTAGTACAACTGTTCTTAAGGACCAAAAAAGGGGGATCTGTAAACCCAGTGTGTTTTGGAGCTTTTTTTGTATTTTGACCCCAGTGTTGTCCAATTTTAAGATTTAAAACAACTATTTGGTAAATTTTTGGGGCCCCACACACACACACCACACTTGGTAACAGTCAAGGGGTTTCACCTCCTGGGCAACAATCACACTCAACATCTGGGGGAACAAACTCCAAGGATAAATTTTAAAACAAGGGTCACACCATCAAATTTTGATTTCGGCGTCATCGAATATGGAAAACTGCGCGCCACGTTCAACAAAAAACGCCCAATCCTAAAATCCGAATACTTTTCCGCTCTAGCCCGTGATTTAATCGTACATTCGGGATGTAGCGAGGGATATTTAAATTTTTAAAATTTTATTTTAAAAAAGAAAATATCTAAATTACGTTTTGAAAAAAATCAAATTATATCCAAAACAAAAAAAGAAAAACTTTTTTTCCCCCCTTTGGGGGAAATTTTAAAAATTGAAAAAACATTTGCATTAAGATGCTATTATACTACGAAAAAAATTTTGGTAGCATTTGTTTGAAAAGCGAAAATCATTTTACCTAGTTGTGGAAGTATCGACCCGATTTTATCATTTAAAATAATTTTCCCTCCCTAGTTAAAAATCCTTCCCAGGGTTTTTTTAAAGTACCTCAAAAACAACAAAAAAATTTGATGGGAAAATCAAGGGGTGTTCAAAATCATGGGAAAAATTTTTTTTGGGGGGTATAGCCAAAAAGGGATCTGGGGGGGGCACAATTTTTGAAAAACTGGGGGTGGCCATGCCCTCAATGTCTTAATATAATATATCTTCTTAACTTCTTTTTTTCTTAATTTGGGGTAGACACCCTACGGATTATAGCCGAGTTAACAACAGGGGCCAGTCGTTTTTTTTTACGTGGCGCCAATTTGGGTATTCCGGGGGCTGGGGTCCTCCCCCACTTGGTCCTTTTCCCAAAGGAGTGGGGGGTCTTCCTTTTTCCCCTGCTTCCCCCGGACAGGTCGAATACTTTCAGAGGTGGGGGTTTTCGTTCATTCGGACAACATGACCTAACCAGCGGCCCCTTTCTTTTAATTTTGAACCATGGTTAATGTTTGTAATCTCGTACAGCTATCGTTTTCCCTCGAATGCCCATATTTTGGGAATCGCAAAGGACCATAAAATTTTTGGAACTTTTTTCGAAAACTCCCAAAAAAGGGCTCATCGTTGTTGAACGTCCAAGCCTCTGCAACCTTAGGGGGCCCGGTTAAGACACTTATAGAGGGCTTTTTTCGTCGAAAAACTTTATTTTTCAATTCCCTACCGCCCAGTAGCACCTTTGGGCAAGAGAATCCGGTTTTGATTTCCAGGCTGACTTGTTGGTATTAATACGGGTTCCTAAAAGACAAAATTATCTACAACTTCAAAGTTATGACTGTCCAGTGACGTGAGTCCCGGGCCCGGAGTGCGACGACTGTTTGTTTGATGAGGGAATTTTTCGTCTGCCCCTTTTTATCCAACCCTTTTGTTTGCCTGGTTAGCTGGGGGGGCCCAAACTAAGGCGCGAAAGGCCGATGATACTATCATCAGCATACCCAGCACGCATCTTTAAAAGATTACTTAAACCCCCAAAAAGCCAAAAAACCAGCAAAAAAGTATAAATAGTAAAAAT
The DNA here is from genome assembly GCF_024586455.1 of Bactrocera neohumeralis. NCBI lineage: Eukaryota > Metazoa > Arthropoda > Insecta > Diptera > Tephritidae > Bactrocera > Bactrocera neohumeralis. The sequence goes on along the minus strand of NW_026094736.1, from coordinate 1,006 downwards.
CCTACCACAGTGAAAAAAATGGATGAAATCGGAGCCCCTAAATCCTATAACGGCCGTTATACATCAAAAGCGCGAAAACCCAAAAAAAACGCTTTGACAAAAAAATTTATTTCCGGATGGTATTGAAAAAGGGGCCAGTGGAAAAAATTTGACGATGGGGGGGACCCCACTTTTGGGAAATCCCCTTTCTCGGGACTCAACCAACGATTTGTTTTTTCTTTATATTCTTAAACATTGTAAAAAGGAAGAAATTGGGCAACAACCACGCCGAAAAGGCTTAAAATGCAGCTAGAAAAAATTAATTATTCGTCCGAACCCTTATTTTACATTTCCTTTTTTAAAAATAACTTTTCTTCAATAGGTATGTTCGTTATTTTAAGTTGTTTTTAATATCAAAAAAGATAAGAAAAACAAGAAAAGGGTTGAGTAAACATCATTATTCTCTCGACTTCAAAGATCGGGCGGAGAAATTTTTTTTCAGTGTGAAAAAATTTATGATAAAATATGTTTCATAAATTAACATCTTATCTTGAAAAGGGGTGAATTACAATGATTTTTACCTAATTTAATAATTTTTTCATAGATAATTTTATTTTTTAAAATAAATTTTTAAAAAAATATTTTTTAAAAATTTTAAATTTAAAAAACAAATTTAAATTAAAAAAATAATCTGTAAATGGGGAAGAAATTTAATTTAAAATTTTTTTTTAAAAAAAATTAAATTTTTTTCTTTCCCAAAAAATGTGAAATTTAGTTAAAATTGGGTTAGTGAATGAGAAAGGGGTTTACCGAAAGTGGGGGCCACACCGATTGTGTAATTTTGATACGGATCCTAGGCTTTTCCGCCCATATAATATGTATAATGTAAAAGCTTTGACGAAATTTTTTTTTATTTTTGGGGTTATCACATTTTCAATTTTCTTAATGGTTTTTTTAAATAACCGTCATGGGGAGGGGAGAGTTGTCACCCGATTTTAACTTTTTTGCGTGGGAGGAAGTTAAAAAG
>NW_026094735.1:0-5914 GCF_024586455.1 Bactrocera neohumeralis | reverse complement strand
TGGAAAAATTCCACAATTTTACATTTAGGTATAAAACCGACTTTCTTGCATGTACACATTTAGAAATCCATATCAAGTTGCTTCAAATTATTAAATTCACATATTAAAGTTAATTAACCTTCTTCATCTTACTCAAGTTGGCATAAAGCCAAAACGGCAGTGCATTTGGAAAAATTCCAGAATTTTACATTTAGGTATAAAACCGACTTTCTTGCATGTACACATTTAGAAATCCATATCAAGTTGTTTCAAATTATTAAATTCGCATATTAAAGTTAATTAGCCATCATCATTTTACTCAAGTTGACATAAGGCCATAACGGCAGTGCATTTGGAAAAAAATCCATAATTTTACATTTAGGTATAAAACCGATTTTCTGGCATGTACACATTTAGAAATCCATATCAAGTTGTTTTAAATTATTAAATTCACATATTAAAGATAATTAACTTTCTTCATCTTACAGAAGTTGGCATAAAGCCAAAACGGCAGTGCATTTGGAAAAATTCCACAATTTTACATTTAGGTATAAAACCGATTTTCTTGCATGTACACATTTAGAAATCCATATCAAGTTGCCTCAAATCATTAGCTTAACATATTGAAGTTAATTAACTTTCTTCATCTTACTCAAGTTGGCATAAAGCCAAAACGGCAGTGCATTTGGAAAAATTCCAGAATTTTACATTTAGGTATAAAACCGACTTTCTTGCATGTACACATTTAAAAATCCATATCAAGTTGTTTCAAATTATTAAATTCACATATTAAAGTTAATTAACTTTCTTCATCTTACTAAAGTTGGCATAAAGCCATAACGGCAGTACATTTGGAAAAATTCCATTATTTTTCATTTAGGTATAAAACCGATTTTCTGGCATGTACATATTTAGAAATCCATATCAAGTTGTTTTAAATTATTAAATTCACATATTAAAGATAATTAACATTCTTCATCTTACAGAAGTTGGCATAAAGCCAAAACGGCAGTGCATTTGGAAAAATTCCACAATTTTACATTTAGGTATAAAACCGATTTTCTGGCATGTACACATTTAGAAATCCATATCAAGTTGTTTTAAATTATTAAATTCACATATTAAAGATAATTAACTTTCTTCATCTTACAGAAGTTGGCATAAAGCCAAAACGGCAGTGCATTTGGAAAAATTCCACAATTTTACATTTAGGTATAAAACCGATTTTCTGGCATGTACATATTTAGAAATCCATATCAAGTTGTTTCAAATTATTAAATTCACATATTAAAGATAATTAACATTCTTCATCTTACAGAAGTTGGCATAAAGCCAAAACGGCAGTGCATTTGGAAAAATTCCACAATTTTACATTTAGGTATAAAACCGATTTTCTGGCATGTACACATTTAGAAATCCATATCAAGTTGTTTTAAATTATTAAATTCACATATTAAAGATAATTAACTTTCTTCATCTTACAGAAGTTGGCATGAAGCCAAAACGGCAGTACATTTGGAAAAATTCCACAATTTTACATTTAGGTATAAAACCGATTTGCTGGCATGTACCTATTTGGAAATCCATATCAAGTTGTTTTAAATTATTAAATTCACATATTAAAGATAATTAACATTCTTCATCTTACAGAAGTTGGCATAAAGCCAAAACGGCAGTGCATTTGGAAAAATTCCACAATTTTACATTTACGTATAAAACCGACTTCCTAGCATGTCCACAATTAGAAATCCACAAAATGTTGTTTCAAATTATTAAATTCACATATTAAAGATAATTAACTTTCTTCATCTTACAGAAGTTGGCATAAAGCCAAAACGGCAGTACATTTGGAAAAATTCCTCAATTTTACATTTAGATATAAAACCGATTTCTTGCATGTACACATTTAGAAGTCCATATCAGGTTGCTTTAAATTATTAGATTCACATATTAAAGTTAATTAACTCACTTCGTCTTACTAAAGTTGGCATGAAGCCACAACGGCAGTGCATTTGGAAAAATTCCACAATTTTACATTTAGGTATAAAACCGATTTTCTTGCATGTACACATTTAGAAATCCATATCAAGTTGTTTCAAATTATTAAATTCACATATTAAAGTTAATTAACCTTCTTCATCTTACAGAAGTTGGCATAAAGCCAAAACGGCAGTGCATTTGGAAAAATTCCACAATTTTACATTTAGGTATAAAACCGATTTTCTTGCATGTACACATTTAGAAGTCTATGTCGAATGGGTTCAAATAATCAGCTTCACATATTAAAGTTAATTAACCTTCTTCATCTTACAGAAGTTGGCATAAAGCCAAAACGGCAGTGCATTTGGAAAAATTCCCCAATTTTACATTTAGGTATAAAACCGACTTTCTTGCATGTACACATTTAGAAATCCATATCAAGTTGCTTCAAATTATTAAATTCACATATTAAAGTTAATTAACTTTCTTCATCTTACTAAAGTTGGCATAAAGCCATAACGGCAGTGCATTTGGAAAAATTCCACAATTTTACATTTAGGTATAAAACCGACTTTCTTGCATGTACACATTTAGAAATCCATATCAAGTTGTTTCAAATTATTAAATTCACATATTAAAGTTAATTAACTTTCTTCATCTTACTAAAGTTGGCATAAAGCCATAACGGCAGTGCATTTGGAAATATTCCACAATTTTACATTTAGGTATGAAGCCGACTTTTCTTGCATGTCCACATTTAGCAATCCATGTCAAGTTGTTTCAAATTATTAAATTCACATATTAAAGTTAATTAACCCTCACTATCTTACTCAAGTTGGCATAAAGCCAAAACGGCAGTGAATTTGGAAAAATTCCACAATTTTACATTTAGGTATAAAACCGATTTTCTGCATGTACACATTTAGAAATCCATATCAAGTTGTTTCAAATTATTAAATTCACACATATTAAAGATAATTAACTTTCTTCATCTTACAGAAGTTGGCATAAAGCCAAAACTGCAGTACATTTGGAAAAATTCCACAATTTTACATTTAGGTATAAAACCGACTTTCTTGCATGTACACATTTAGAAATCCATATCAAGTTGCTTCAAATTATTAAATTCACATATTAAAGTTAATTAACTTTCTTCATCTTACTAGAAGTTGGCATAAAGCCAAAACGGCAGTGCATTTGGAAAAATTCCACAATTTTTCATTTAGGTATAAAACCGATTTTCTGGCATGTACTCATTTAGAAATCCATATCAAGTTGCCTCAAATCGTTAGCTTAACATATTAAAGTTAATTAACCCTCACCATCTTACTCAAGTTGGCATAAAGCCAAAACGGCAGTGCATTTGGAAAAAATTCCACAATTTTACATTAAGGTATAAAACCGACTTTCGTGCATGTACACATTTAGAAATCCATATCAAGTTGTTTCAAATTATTAAACTTCACATATTAAAGATAACTAATTTCTTCATCTTACGGAAGTTGGCATAAAGCCAAAACGGCAGTGCATTTGGAAAAATTCCACAATTTTACATTTAGGTATAAAACCGATTTTATGGCATGTACACATTTAGAAATCATATCAAGTTGCTTCAAATCATTAGCTTCACATATTAAATTTAATTAACTTTTTTCCTCTTACTAAAATTGGCATAAAGCAATAAAGGTAGTGCATTTGGAAAAATTCCATTATTTACATTTAGGTAAAAACCGATTTTCTTGCAGGTTCATATTTAGAAATCCATATCAAGTTGCTTCAAATCATTAACATCACATATTAAAGTTAATTAACCCTCACCATCTTACTCAAGTTGACATAAGACCATAACGGCAGTGCATTTGGAAAAAATTCCATAATTTTACATTTAGGTATAAAACCGACTTTCTTGCATGTACACATTTAGAAATCCATAGAAATCACATATTAAAGTTAATTAACTTTCCTCATCTTACTAAAGTTGGCATAAAGCCATAACGGCAGTGCATTTGGAAAAAAATTCAGAATTTTACACTTAGGTATAAAACCGATTTTCTGGCATGTACACATTTAGAATCCATATCAAGTTGCTTCAAATCATTATCTTCACATATTAAAGTTAATTAACCTTCGTCATCTTACTAAAGTTGGCATAAAGCCATAACGGTAGTGCATTTGGAAAAATTCCACAATTTTACATTTAGGTATAAAACCGACTGCAGCATTAGAAATCCATATAAAGTTGTTTCAAGTTATTAAATTCTCATATTAAAGTTAATTAACTTTCTTCGTCTTACTAACGTTGGCATAAAGTCATTTGGTAAAATTCCGCAATTTTACATTTAGGTATAAAACCGACTTTCTTGCATGTACACATTTAGTATTCCATATCAAGCTGTTTCAAATTATTAAATTTACATATTAAAGTTAATTAACCCTCTTCATCTTACTCAAGTTGGCATAAAGCCAAAACGGCAGTGCATTTGGAAAAATTCCACAATTTTACATTTAGGTATAAAACCGACTTTCTTTCATGTACACATTTAGAAATCCATAGAAAGTTGTTTCAAATTATTAAATTCACATATTAAAGTTAATTAACTTTCTTCATCTTACAGAAGTTGGCATAAAGCAATAACGGCAGTGCATTTGGAAAAATTCCACAATTTTACATTTAGGTATAAATTCGATTTTCTTGCATGTACACATTTGGAAATCCATATCAAGTTCTTTTAAACTATTAAATTCACATATTAAAGATAATTAACTTTCTTCATCTTACAGAAGTTGGCATAAAGCCATAACGGCAGTGCATTTGGAAAAATTCCACAATTTTACATTTAGGTATAAAACCGACTTTCTTGCATGTACACATTGAGAAATCCATACCAAGTTATTTCAAATTATTAAATTCACATATTAAAGTTAATTAACCCTTCTTCATCTTACAGAAGTTGGCATAAAGCCAAAACGGCAGTGCATTTGGAAAAATTCCACAATGTTACATTTAGGCATAAAATCGATTTTCTTGCATGTACACATTTAGAAATCCATATCAAGTTGTTTTAAATTATTAAATTCACATATTAAAGTTAATTAACTTTCTTCATCTTACAGAAGTTGGCATAAAGCCAAAACGGCAGTGCATTTGGAAAAATTCCACAATTTTACATTTAGGTATAAAACCGATTTTCTGGCATGTACACATTTAGAAATCCATATCAAGTTGTTTTAAATTATTAAATTCACATATTAAAGATAATTAACTTTCTTCATCTTACAGAAGTTGGCATAAAGCCAAAACGGCAGTGCATTTGGAAAAATTCCACAATTTTACATTTAGGTATAAAACCGATTTTCTGGCATGTACACATTTAGAAATCCATATCAAGTTGTTTCAAATTATTAAATTCACATATTAAAGATAATTAACTTTCTTCATCTTACAGAAGTTGGCACATAAAGCCAAAACTGCAGTACATTTGGAAAAATTCCATAATTATACATTTAGGTATAAAACCGACTTTCTTGCATGTACACATTTAGAAATCCATATAAAGTTGTTTCAAATTATTAAATTCACATATTAAAGTTAATTAACTTTCTTCATCTTACTAAAGTTGGCATAAAGCCAAAACGGCAGTGCATTTGGAAAAATTCCAAAATTTTACATTTAGGTATAAAACCGACTTTCTTGCATGTACACATTTAAAAATCCATATCAAGTCCATATCGAGTTGATTCAAGTCTTTAAATTCACATATTAAAGTTAATTAACTTTCTTCATCTTACAGAAGTTGGCATAAAGCCAAAACGGCAGTGCATTTGGAAAAATTCCATAATTTTACATTTAGGTATAAAACCGATTTTCTGTCATGTACACATTAAGAAATCCATATCACGTTGTTTTATATTATTAAATTCACATATTAAAGATAATTAACATTCTTCATCTTAC
>NW_026094734.1:0-8570 GCF_024586455.1 Bactrocera neohumeralis | reverse complement strand
GTATATTAGTAAATAAGGATTGAGCTAAATTAACGTCAGAGACTTTTGTGTAGATTAGGACATCCTCAGCATAGATCTGGTGCTCAACTCCTTTGTAATTTTTTATCATCCTATTTGAAGGAAAAAAATATAATTCTTTGGGAGCAGAGACTCCTGAAGTGCCTGCCGAAGACTTTTCCGGCAATATTTTATTAACAAAAAAAAAAAATTTTGGACAAAAAGGTCCTAAAACGCCAGCTGAAGATTCATACCAGCAGAGTAAAAAGAAGAATTATACAAAATATTGTAGAACGAAAATGTTCTACAACGCCAGCCGAAGTTCATACCGGCAAAATAAAACAAAAAAATAATGGAAAAATATATAAAATAAATATAAATATATATATTTAAATCAAAATATAAAAATTCAAAATTTATATTACTTTGAACAAAAAAGTCTTAAGGCACCAGCCGAAGAAAGTACCGGCAATACTAAAAATAAAAAAATACTTTAAAATTGTGGAACAAAAAGTTCAACAACGCCAGCCGAAGATTTTACCGGTAAAATAAAACAAAAAAGAATGGCGAAAAGCCAAATAGAATATAAAAATACAAAATTTAAAATACTTGGGACTAGAAAATCCTAAGACGCCAGTCGAAGATAATACCGACAATAAAATAAAAGAATACACTCCAAAAAAGGAGGTACTAATATTTTAAAAAAATAATTTCAATAATTGGGGTACTCACAAGCCATCGTAAGGCATCGTAAAATCGTAAAATTATAAATTTTTACACTTGCTTAAAAAAAAAAATGTTGTTAGATTTCATACAAAAATGAGTTTACACATTTACAATTCTCAATGTTATGTTTTCGAATCGTTATAACTTATAACTTTATGCGACGTGAGAAAACCCTATAATAACAATAATACAATAAAAGATGACCATTTTAAAACGGATATAGCCCTAAGCATAGGAAATAGAATAAGATTAGTTGAGGAGGAGTTAGTAAATGTTTAATACGCTCTACAATGGGCAAAAGAAAATGTAATAAATTCAATACTACTAAATAAAATCGAAATAAGTACGGCAATAGAAAAACTCGAAGAAGAAAACATGCCTTTCGCAAACACGGAAGAAGCATTAGAATTTGCAACAGTTAATGTAATGTATAACGAGACGATGTTATTATACATCATCAAAATACCAATAACAGGCAGGGAAACTTACAAAAACATTATAATTAAACCGGTAAAGAAAGCTAATGGAATTGTAAACTTAAATTTTGATCGAATTATAACAAATGGAACAGAAATATTTGGAATTAAAGAAAAATGCAAATTTTCCAATCAAATCAGTATATGCAGAAGAAATCAAATAATTAATATAAGTAACAGCACATGTATACCTAATTTGATTAAAAGCCTAGATTCTTCATGCAAAATTAGTAATAACCAACACGTACCCACTGTAGAAGAAATATCACCGGGTATAATTTTATTAAATAATTTTAAGGGAACAATAAATACTATTACCGAAAACTATACTGTTGCCGGAACGTACTTAATAAAATTTCATAATATATCTCTTAAGATAAATAATCAAAAATTTTATAGTTTGGAAGCCTCTCAACTGATCGCTATACCCTCTATATTACAGCCAACCCCATCCGAAAGCGAACGCATTGATATTTTGTCAAAAGCATCGCGCTCTTAAAAACAGATGCTTTTATAAGCAAAACTTCGATGCTGTCACTAAGCAGCATCATAATAATCCCTCTCATATTTTCAAAATTCATCCCTAGAATCCAAAGGAAAGCGGAAATACCCAAGGTTAAAATTCAAACCGTAAATATTAGGCATATAACAAACTCTGCTGAGGCCATCGGCCTACCACCTAAAAATTTTAGAATCAATGACCTACCATATTTTCGAACGATCGAGGACGATCGCATTTAACTGGGGAGGAGTTAACGCCAAATACGTTAACAGTGCCAAAGGCACCTCACTTCCGCCCCCAAACTTTCGCTGACGCAGCACACGCGCCGACGTTTGCTTGCAACACCCAAACTTCACTTCCGCTCCCAAGCTTTTGCTAACGCAGCACACGCGCCAACGTTCTGGCAGCGATCAGAAGGGAGTTCTAGGAATCCGATCACCAGGCAAGACAGGTGACCGGATCAGTTAAGGCTAGTTTAAGCTTACATTTAAGTTTGATAATTGTAATTATTGCAGTCCGTTTTTAGACTCGAATAAAGACGGCCAGAGCTTGTGCTCTGGCCAAAATAAAAATACATTTTTTTATTATTTCCCGCGTAGGGGAAATTAACTTACTTATGTATGTATGTATATAGTAAATGCTTAATAGCTTACTAACATAAAATTAGGTTCCACATTAGGCTTAGTTGTGGAATAAGAGAGTGAGCGTATGCTCATTTAGATTCACTTCAATAAATACGGTTGTCAAAAAAAGGCCGAAGCTTTTTATTTTGTAAACCATAACTGGCATAAATTCTATAAAAACGAAACAATAGTGCAAAAGGTTTAAAATAAAACTAAAGTATACATTTTACAAAAAAAGTGAGCGTGAAAATAGTAGAAAAATCTATAAAAAACGAAGGCTCCAGTGAAAATTAAAAAAAAAAAAACATTGTTTTTTTTGGTGAAAATCGAACTCAAATTTCCAAAAAAAAAAAAAGAAAACGAAAGCTACAGCGAAAAAAAATTAGAAAATTTTTTGTTGAAAATAAGTGAAAATAAAGCGTTAAACAAAAAGCATTAAAATCTTGAAGGAAAAGAGAAGCGAAATAAGTGCTAAAAAAACAAAAATTACGAAAAGTTGCAAGTCGTCCAAAAAGTGCTAGTGTCACGTATCACAAAGAAAGAGTACAGTAAGAAATTTACAGCTTGCAACAGTAACAACGGAAATTGCGGTATACAAATATATGTATGTATATATAAAGCACAGTTCCAAATCATAAAACAGTAAAATAAAACTGTTTAATATAAAACAAAATAGTTTGCCGTAAAAAGTACAGTATCGACAAAGCTAAAATTTACAGCTTGCAACACGCGTTAAAACAGTAAGAACGGAACTTTCGGTATATACATATATGCATATATGTATATATAAAGCACAGTTTCGGAAAAAGCAACTACATTTTTTAAAACCGTTTTGTGAACCGCCACAAAAAAAAACAGCAAGTTAAAAAAAATATTTTTGCGGAACCAACAAAACCAATTCACAGTTTAAACAAAAAATATTCACATGCGAAAAATATTAAAAAAAAAAAAATGAAATATTATTAATGTGTCAAAAAACAAATACATATATATTGAAAAAAAATAAAACGAAAACGAAAAAAAAAATACTAAGAAAGAGAGTTTAAATATTTTTGTGAAAATTAAACAATTTAACAAGTATTTAAAAAAAAAAACATTTCTAAAACATAAAAAAGTATACAGTTACGGACAACCGAATTTAACCATCAAAATAAAACAAAACACGCCAGTAATACTGGTTATGGTGAAAATATTGAAAACAGAAAAAAAATATTTATGTGTTACCAGAAGCTAATAAAAATAAAAAGCTAATGAAAAATTTCTAAAAGCAAAGGCTATATACATATACAATTACGCGAAAAATAATAAAAATAATAAAAATAATAAGGACAGACGCCTAGAAATAATTAAGCTCATGTTCATCCAGAAATAGAAGCAAAATACAAATAAAAAAGTTTCTACAACGTTGAAAAGATTTCTAAATAAAAGGAGAATACATCTTTACTTTTCCACAACTGGTCCAAAAAGAAATACTCCGCGGACCACATCTTCAAACCACAATTAAAACGACTTATTTACAACTACTACTACAATGGAGAATCTAAACCAAACCATCGCCGAGCTGGAAAGGGTTATCGCAAGGTAAGAAGAATTGCTACAAACCCAACAACAAGAAATGCAACACAACATTCTCAACATCTATTACAACTACAAATGAACCAACAACCACAATTCTACAGATTTCACATGTCACCAAGGGACATCATGGACCAATTCTGGAGAATGAAGCCACTAGACGACCGTCACAATCCAAAAGCATTTATTAAAGCGGTCGAAACCAACATTTCTCTCTGCGGTACAGACCAGGAACGCATTCAAAATTGTATCAACATTATAGCAAACGAAAAAATACTGGGCACCGCTAGAAAAAGAACGAGAGAACTGGAGGACAACTCATCGTGGGAAGCGATTAAGGCCAAAATTCTACAAGGATCTCGTCCGAGGAAGACATACGCAGAGGTATTCAATTTTTGTAGGACGGTCAAAGTAAGTAATCTTAATGAATTATTTATAATTTTTGAAAAATGTAAGGCAGAAATAAATGAAATATACATATTTGACCCTTTAAAGCCGGGCATTTACAAACCTGAAAATGTAGATAGGGACCTTGTTGATATACTGTTAGAGAAAATCGATGGGCCTATAAGGGCACATATAACCGAAACGGAAACATTAAATGATATAATAGTAAAATATTCAAAGTTAAAATTGCTGCAGGACAAAAGAGCGATAGATTATAGACATCGAAAGTATGTCGATAAAAACAAAACAAACTACGAAGGTTTCAAGAAAAGTTATAGATCTTACGAATATAATAAAATTTCAGACAATAGGCAAACCAAACCAACGAACGACAATAGACAACAAAGCGGGAACAGTAACAATTACATACGTAATACAAATTTTAATCATAACAATTACAACAATCGGAATAATTACGATTACGGGTACAACAATTCTACAAATAAAATACAACCACATTTACCGAGACAAACTAAAAGCTCTCATATGAGCGTCGATTACAATCCAAGTACAAGTCGTTTGTTCAAATTTGATGGAAATTGGCAATGGTGCAGAAAAAGGAGTAAATTTTTTAACACCGCCTCAAACCCTCCCCATAATAACAGCAACAATAGGAAATCACAGAATTAAATGCTTAATAGATACAGGTTCAACAACTAGCATCATAAAACCAAACGCCCTATTCGAAAATTTTCAAAAGGAAAAACTTTCCAAACCGTTATGCTATGGAACTATCAACGGAATTAATGAAATAAAATATAAAATTGTAACACCTTTTCCGAAAGAATTTAACGTCTTAGGTACGTTATCATGGAAAGTAATAGATTTTAACAGCAACAAATACGAAGCTATTATAGGACAAAATTTTTTTATTCCTTTTAAAGCTAAAATTGATGTAGAAAACACGTTTATTAATATATTCGGAAACATAATTCATTTTGATCAACAAATTCCTTATGGAAAAACGGAAATTTGCGCACTCGAATTCAGTGATATGAAAAAAAAAAGATCTATTACAAGAATTTAACGAATTATTTTTCAAAGAAGAAGATAAACTTTCTTTTACGCATGAAATCAAACATCAAATTATTACAACAAACGATAGACTCATTTATTCGAAAATTTATAGGTACCCACGAGTTCATGAATTAGAAATACAAACACAAATAAAAGAAATGTTAGAACATAATATAATTAGAGAAAGCAACTCTGCTTACAACAGCCCTTTGTGGATAGTCCCCAAAAAAGCGGATGCAGACGGAAATAAAAAATGGCGTATCGTCGTCGATTACAAGAGATTAAATGAAATTACTATTAGCGATAAATTCCCGATACCTAATATCGATGGGATCATGGATAAACTAGGAAGAGCACAATATTTCTCCTCTATCGATCTCGCGAAAGGATTTCATCAAATACTGGTAGATGAAAACGACAGGAAGAAAACAGCGTTTTCTACCCCGTTAGGACATTACGAATTCTTAAGAATGCCATTCGGTCTTAAAAATGCTCCATCGACATTTCAACGTGTTATGAACTCAGTACTTCGAGATTTTATAAACAAGATATGCGTTGTATTCTTAGACGACATTTTGATTTTTAGTACTTCTTTGTCAGAACATATAAATAATTTGCGGAAAATTTTTACAAAACTAAAACAAGCAAAATTGAAAATACGTTTAGAAAAATGCAGTTTTTTAAAGAAAGAAACAGACTTTCTAGGTCATATACTAACTCCTAAAGGAATATTTTATTTATTTTATTTTTTTATTTATAATAATTCATATAACAAAAATAGTTTTATTATATAAATACATAAACGCAGCACTGGCTACGAGGCCTTCAGCCGTCTTGTAATTATAACTAGGTGAAAAATTCTAATTGCTAAGGGTTAGTAAAGATGTAAGTTGCTTAAATATATTTTAACAAATCGTTGGTTTTTAGGAATCTATATACAATCATCACGTTTTTTTCTGAAGGTTCACTTAGTAGTTTCATGAGATCAATCTTGCCAGAGTTGTAGGCTGTTGGGTGAAGCATCGGACAGAGTGTGAGTAAGTGTTTGATAGTAGCGGTGTCATCGCAAAGGGGGCAAATGGATGGGCTTTTACCCGATAGTAAGTGGGCGTGTGTTATGATAGTGTGTCCAATCCTTAATCGAGTATATGTCTTCATTGCGCTAGTTATTCGCTTGCGTGTTTTTGACCGCTAATAAGGTTAAGAATGTCTATCAATGTTAAGGCACTTACTCACACTCTGTCCGATGCTTCACCCAACAGCCTACAACTCTGGCAAGATTGATCTCATGAAACTACTAAGTGAACCTTCAGAAAAAAACGTTATGATTGTATATATATAGTATATATAAACCAACGATTTGTTAAAACATATTTAATCAACTTACATCTTTACTAACCCTTAGCAAATAGAATTTTTCACCTAGTTATAATTACAAGACGGCTGAAGGCCTCGTAGCCAGTGCTGCGTTTATGTATTTATATAATAAAACTCTTTTTGTTATATGAATTATTATAAATAAAAAAATAAAATAAATAAAATATTCCTTTAGGAGTTAGTATATGACCTAGAAAGTCTGTTTCTTTCTTTAAAAAACTGCATTTTTCTAAACGTATTTTCAATTTTGCTTGTTTTAGTTTTGTAAAAATTTTCCGCAAATTATTTATATGTTCTGACAAAGAAGTACTAAAAATCAAAATGTCGTCTAAGAATACAACGCATATCTTGTTTATAAAATCTCGAAGTACTGAGTTCATAACACGTTGAAATGTCGATGGAGCATTTTTAAGACCGAATGGCATTCTTAAGAATTCGTAATGTCCTAACGGGGTAGAAAACGCTGTTTTCTTCCTGTCGTTTTCATCTACCAGTATTTGATGAAATCCGTGTGCGAGATCGATAGAGGAAAAATATTGTGCTCTTCCTAGTTTATCCATGATCCCATCGATATTAGGTATCGGGAATTTATCGCTAATAGTAATTTCATTTAATCTCTTGTAATCGACGACGATACGCCATTTTTTATTTCCGTCTGCATCCGCTTTTTTGGGGACTATCCACAAAGGGCTGTTGTAAGCAGAGTTGCTTTCTCTAATTATATTATGTTCTAACATTTCTTTTTTATTTGTGTTTGTATTTCTAATTCATGAACTCGTGGGTACCTATAAATTTTCGAATAAATGAGTCTATCGTTTGTTGTAATAATTTGATGTTTGATTTCATGCGTAAAAGAAAGTTTATCTTCTTCTTTGAAAAATAATTCGTTAAATTCTTGTAATAGATCTTTTTTTTCATATCACTGGTTCGAGTGCGCAAATTTCCGTTTTTCCATAAGGAATTTGTTGATCAAAATGAATTATGTTTCCGAATATATTAATAAACGTGTTTTCTACATCAATTTTAGCTTTAAAAGGAATAAAAAAATTTTGTCCTATAATAGCTTCGTATTTGTTGCTGTTAAAATCTATTACTTCCATGATAAAGTACCTAAGACGTTAAATTCTTTCGAAAAAGGTGTTACAATTTTATATTTTATTTCATTAATTCCGTTGATAGTTCCATAGCATAACGGTTTGGAAAGTTTTTCCTTTTGAAAATTTTCGAATAGGGCGTTTGGTTTTATGATGCTAGTTGTTGAACCTGTATCTATTAAGCATTTAATTCTGTGATTTCCTATTGTTGCTGTTATTATGGGGAGGGTTTGAGGCGGTGTTAAAAAATTTACTCCTTTTTCTGCACCATTGCCAATTTCCATCAAATTTGAACAAACGACTTGTACTTGGATTGTAATCGACGCTCATATGAGAGCTTTAGTTTGTCTCGGTAAATGTGGTTGTATTTTATTTGTAGAATTGTTGTACCCGTAATCGTAATTATTCCGATTGTTGTAATTGTTATGATTAAAATTTGTATTACGTATGTAATTGTTACCGTTCCCGCTTTGTTGTCTATTGTCGTTCGTTGGTTTGGTTTGCCTATTGTCTGAAATTTTATTATATTCGTAAGATCTATAACTTTTTCTTGAAACCTTTTGTAGTTTGTTTTGTTTTTATCGACATACTTTCGATGTCTATAATCTATCGCTCTTTTGTCCTGCAGCAATTTTAACTTTGAATATTTTACTATTATATCATTTAAGCTCTGTTTCGGTTATATGTGCCCTTATAGGCCCATCGATTTTCTCTAACAGTATATCAACAAGGTCCC
>NW_026094733.1:0-6326 GCF_024586455.1 Bactrocera neohumeralis | reverse complement strand
ACTACCGACCCATTGCAAAGTTAGATGCATCGGTAGGTTAAATACAAATATTTTTGAGTAATCGGTTGGTTAATTCCATTTCTGAAGCAAATGATTCTTTAATTTTTTTAAAATGCAGATATTCCTTCCTCATTTTGAGTTATTTCAAATTTTTGATTTATTTTTAGAAATCTACCATTTTCTCTGATAGGTATTTTGTCAAGGTTTAGTTTATCGCTGCATAGTCTTTAACAAATTTGATATTCCTGAGCTCTAAGAAACTCTTATGCGCGCAAACTTTCTTTTGGATAATTTAATATGAATTTATTTATTTGGTCTGTTTTGATAACATTCTAGTACTACATAACCTAAAAACTCTATTTCTTTCTCGAAAAATTTTTGGTTTTTCTAATGAAATTCTCAATTAGCTTCTTTTAAAATTTGCGTAATTCTTTTAAAATCCTTGCAGTGTTGAGTTATATTTTCCGAAAAAACAATTATATCATCCATATAAACGTGACAAATTTTTCCATATGTTCTGCAATATGTCACCCTTTGCCCACTGAAAAATTCTAGGAGCATTTTTTAAACCCAAAAAGGCATCCTCAAAATTCATATTTCCCATTAAACGGAAAAATCTGTTTTCTCAATATCATTCCTTGACATTATAATTTGATGGAAATCCTGATTCTAGATCGATGCTTGAAAAATATTTTGCCTTGCCTAAATTAGACAATATTACGTTAGTGTCGGGAAATAAGGGTGATCGGAAATTGTATGCTCTTTTTGGGTTTTTTGTAATCGATTACCATTTAAGTTTTGGTGTTCCATTCTCATTTGTACCTTTTTGGTACCACCCAAATAGGTGAATTATACGGACTTTTACTGTCTTATGATATTTTCATTAATAAATTTTTTTCTTCATTAATAAGCAAATTTTTTCAGATAAGGGATATGGATATTTCACTCCATTCGGATCCTCATTTTCATTCTTATTTCCTTTTACTTTTGTCATGAAGGAAAGTGTATTGATACTTGAATGCATTTGAGCAATTTTTTCTTTTATATGTGTTTTAAGATCCTGCAATTCTTCATCTTGATTTTTTATTGTTTGAACTTTCGGACTTTCACGAATAATAATTATCATTATCACCATTCATTTCTGAGCCACTTTCACCCAATATTGAATAGTAATCGTTCATGTTGCAGGTAAATTCATCGGCTAGCATTGTAGAACTTTTTTGTTCCACAATATATTTTGTATATCTATTACTCTTATTCTGGTGGTATAAATCTTCAGCTGGCGTTTTAGGATCTTTTGTCCCAAAATAAATTGTTTAATATAATATTGCCGGAGTTGCTTCGGCTAGTTTTACGGAATCTTTATGTTCCTTAATTTTCATTTATACCAATATTTTTATCGGTTAGTTAAGCGGAAGCTTTTTGTTCCTTATTGTTTTCTTTTTTATTTATACTGATATTTCCCCCGGTTAAATGTGCAGAAACTTTTTGTTCCGATTTTAAGTTTCTCCATTTTTATTTTCAAAATAAATGTTAACTGTTTGTTATTTTTAATAGTTTTATTACTTCACTTGTAGATGTAGATCTTTTAAATTTTTAAGTGGTGCTGAAACCTAGAATATTTGAGCGAGACTGTAGGCAGAGAACGTATAATATAGAGAAGGTTCAACCAGAGAACATGAAAACATAGAGAAGGTGCAGGTTCGATGTCAGACATTTTATAGGGTTTTTTAACAATTACCTCACAACCCAGAATTGCGATGTGAAATGTTGCATTTTAACAGTTCTCCACATACTCAAACAGAGAATATGAAGAAAATAATATACACGCTATGATGCCATAGCATGTATGCGCAATCAGGGAATATTGAAAAAAATAGGTTTTTGATATTCCATTTTTTCATGAAAATGTGTAATAAATTTTAACTAAGAAAATTTAAAATAAAACCTATGTGACAATGGTTCATATAATTAAATAAAACAGATATGTGAAAAAAAGATATATGACAATTCATATAATTAATAAAAGCATGCATATGCACCAGAGATTTTTTTACACCTCTGTGTGTTCTATATATATTTTGTATATTTTTCAAAACCCAAATTTTCTTTTATTTATTTAAAACCATTTTACATATTTTCCCCCCGAAAGTGTTTTAAATTTGGCAAAAGCCAGAGCACGGCAAATTTCCCTTAAACAAATTTTTATCAGTTTGTTAACCGCGAAATGAACCGTCAACAGATTTCGATTTGCCCCTTCATATTTTTAAAGTTCTCTCACAGGGGGGCAAAATTTTAAATTACATAATTTAAGAAAAAAGGAAAATTGCCCGAAACAATTTTTAAAGTCCAAAAGATTTTTGAATAAACTGCTTATTACATCACACATGGTTAAAGACTGTGAAAAAATTTTAATTGCGTTTATTCCCAAAAAACGACATCATTCGTTTTAAAACACATTAAATTTTTTTACCCAATTTTTCCCCAAACAGGGAACATAAAAAAGAGCAAACAGGTTGTTGCAAAAAAAATTAAAAAGTTAAAAGTCCATCCCGTCAAAGGCGAAAAACCCAAACCCCACATAGAAAAAACCAGAGAAGTATATTTAAAAGAATCCAACCAGAGAACAAAAAACATAGAAAGGTGCGGGTTTCCCGACAGCGAACATTTTTTTCCCCCCCAACGGAATGTCACCACAAAAACAGAATTCACCGGAAATGTTAACTTTTTTCCCACAGTTCTCCACATACTCAAACGGGAGAATATGAAGAGAAATATAAAACATTGAGGTTTAGGGATGCCATAGCGTATCCCAATCGGGGAATATTGAAGAAAAATAAGTTTTTTTATTTACTTTTTTAAAAGAAAAAAATGTGGTACAAATACAGTTTTTAAAATACTCAAGAATATAAAGACAAAAATACAATGTATGCATGCCCCTTATGAAAACCCCAACAACAGAAAGGATTTTTTCAGGGTTTTTAAATTTTTTGTTTTCGCAATGTATGCAAATATGTATGTATGCTTTTGAAATTTTTTTGGCCATTTAAAGGCATGTAATAATTATGATATGGGGTATAATTATGATAAAACATGTATAGAAATTATTTAAAACAGTAAATTTTAGACTTGTATTTTAAAAATTTTAAATTTTGGTTTTTACATAAATACTATCCCAAAATTATTTTTGTATTATTTTTAGAATAAAAATTAAATTTTATCACAACAATATAAAAACATTTTCGTCTATCATTTTAAATTTCTTCCCATTACCCATATGTTTGGGGCTGTTTTACTTTGAACCATTGCGAAACCAGAAACCAAATCATGATTTTATCACTTATCAGACATTTAATTGTTGTATTTTTAAGGGGATTAATTTGCTTTTCATGCATTCATATATATTTATATGTACATATTTTTTGGTTCCCCCTTCCGAACAAAAATAAACATCAAACAAAAAGGTACACATGGAAATTGTCACCAAAAAAAAATTAAAAACATTGTTCTACAAAAAAACAATTGCCAAATAGAAAAGTTGGCAAGTCAATAGGGAAAGAATTGGGAAAGCCCAAATGTAGAAAATTTTTACAGCAAAACAATTTTTTCCCATAAACGCAGGCGAAAATTTCCCAAGCAACCTCGCTTCATTCAAAAACAGACGCCGTAAATTTCCCCCAGCATGCCTTTTTCCCCCAAGCGTCTTTTTTGCGACGATGGCAAAAAAACTTAAAAACATAAAGAAAACTTTCGATGATTCTTCACAGAAAGAAGGACAAAAATGGAACATAGCCCCCCGGGCGATTTACAATATTTGTCTAAAATATTTTTCCGTGATCCAAAAAACTTTTCCGATATGTTGGGGACCTTTTATACATTTTTTCATACATATTTACCCCCAGGGTTGTTTGGGGACGCTGTTTTGAGCAGCAGGGAAACGGAACAATCGGCGACCCTTTTTGGGGGCTTTTGGCACAGCTGGGTTTTCTATCATCACATAAGTGTTTAACCAAGAGCGCGACAAAAATTGTTTTAACGCCAGGGGAAGTTTTAAACCGCCAAAAACTACATAACCGGCCCCCTAAGAACGGGGTATTTTTATTTGACAAAAATGTCGCTTGCAGTCTGTCTTAATTTGTTCAGTATTGACTTTTTTGACAAAACGGGAAATTTCGGCCATTGGTTTACCATGAAAACGGAGATGGAAAAGGCGTGGGCACTTGTTATTATGAATGTAGAAAAAATTATGTATGTGGCTAATTTTTGTTTTTGTAAACATACAGACAAATGTGCCAAAGAAAAAATATACATATGGGACAATAGAAATTCTATTGGTACAAAAATAAATGATAACGAAATAATGCGAATATGCATATTTCATGAAATATTAATTTTTTTAAGAAATTGAAGGAATGAATGGAAAAGGAAGGGGCACATTTAAGTTCATTTTAAAGTCGAAAAATTTTCATTTTTGAAATAATAATTTTTAGAAAATTATTTTTTTTTCAATTTTTAAAATAAAAAATTTTTTCCATTTTTCGGGAAAAAAATGGTTTTTTAACAAAAATAATCACGAAATTTCTTATTTACAATGGTTCATATAATACATGAATGTTAATAAGAGAATGCTTTTTTAAATTTTTTTGTGAGTTTGATATTTTTCATCAAAACATTTCTTTTCTATTCTTTGGGAAATTTAGTCGTTTTCCCTATATTTTTCCATTGAACGTGCTCATATCTGCTAAAAAGGCAGGGGAATGGTGAATTCCCTTTCTTAATTTTAAATTTTAGCCTCCAATCGAACATCATAAAAGAATTCAATTTGCACCTTTCTATGTTTGTTCTCTTGTTTCAGAGTTGCTTTCGTAAGCCAGGCGCAGCTGACTTGCTGACATGATGTTGCATGTTGTATTAAATCGTTGAAATATAATATTGTAATATATTGTGGTTTGTCCCACAAAAAAATTTATTAAAACATTTATAGGTGGGTTTTAAAAGAAAATTTATAAAAATTTGGTTTATGAAAAAATATTTATTGAAAAAAGTTTTATTATGTTTATTGTACTATTTTTACTAATAAAAATTAGTTAAAATTCTACCCAATCTTATTAACCAATTTTCTACACACCCAGGAAAAGTAATCCAAATATCTTGATACAATCTATTTCACCATATTAAGAAATTATGTTTTTATTTTGCAAAGGTTGGGAACAAAAATATGATTTTCTCATAAACAATGACATTTTACGAACGACCTACGCGCCACTCCTGAAATAAATAGAAAGAGAGGTTGAAGTCTTTCCGGAAAGTTCTTCAAATTATCAAACCCAAAGTTTTTAGACTACCTGGTCAAATAGTTTAGCCCAAAGGTTTAAAAGGAAAAAAAAATTTATTTTCTCAAAAAACTAAATTTTTTGTAACACATTGCCACCCCAGGGAAAAGAAAGAAGTTTAAAGCTTTCCCGAAAGCTCTTCAAATTTTGTTCAACTGGCTTCTTCTTAACAAGGATTTGGGGATTGATTGATTTAAAATGAAATTTTTTATTTTACAAAGGATAATCTTCCCAAATTTTAAATTTTGATGTTATTTTTAGTAATACTTTCTTTTTCCATATTAATAATTGCTTTAATGGTTTTAAAATATTTTGTCCTAGAATTGCATCAAAAGTTTTTTTCCCTAAATGGTTAACCCCGACATTGTTTTTTTTTAAATTCTTTTGGAAATTGGGAATAATTTCAAAATTAAATTTTTGTTTCATATTTTAAAAATTTAAATTTTAATGGAACAAGTGGGAAATTTTTTTTATTAAGGTAGTACTTTTCATTTGGTAAGTATTGAGCCCGTATCTACAAACATAAAACATATTGTTTTCATGTGAAATCTATTTAATAATGTTCCTTTGAGGCATAACATGAAAATTTTAAACTTGGTTTTTTTCAATTTCATCATTGTGGGAATCTGCATTTATTAGTTCACTTCTCCTAAAATTTGGGGGATTATATTGATTGGGAATTTTTAACCGAAATTTTTTTAATTTTCTTGAATAATTTTTGGCAAAAAATTTTTATTTTGATCAGGATGGAATTTTTGAAAATTTTTATTATAATTTCTCAAATATTGTTGATTTATTTTATATTCTTGTTTATCTCTGTTATAGTTGTAACTTGAATCTGTATGTCTATTTGTTTTGCACATAGTAATCAAGAAATTTATCATTACAATTATTCTGATTAAATTTAAAACCTTGCTTTCTAAAAATTATAAACATTATAAGCAATTTATATTCCATTTATAATTGTGAAAAATTAGATCATATTATTCAAAA
>NW_026094732.1:0-5514 GCF_024586455.1 Bactrocera neohumeralis | reverse complement strand
ATACAGGCATTGAAAGATATACGGCAATATATAAATATAATTCGCGTTAACGTATTCGCGTTTATGTAAATATGCGAAAGCGAGAATGTCAAATAATATATAATATATATATATATAAGTTTGCTTTTTGCTATGTATTGCGTTTGCGGATATGTATATATGTATGATTGTATTTGCTCTTTTTATGCTTTATTCTTCTTTATGCCTTTGCAAACTTTTTTGGAAGCAATCCCTCTCACAGCTTAATAATCAGAAGCAGTATTGTCTGTATAATTTGCAATTATCCCTCTCACGGCTTAATAATCCGAAGCGGTATTGCATTTGCAAGTATCCCTCTCACAGTTAATAAGCCGAAGCGGTATTGCCAGAATGTTAGGAAGTAAATACTTGAAAATTTTTTTTTTTTGGTGTATTTGTATACACGAATGTAAGTTTTAAAGGCAAAGAACAATAATGTAATTGGTTATATATATATATATGTATATTGGGGATACATATATATATTATTAACCGTATTGTATTGCGTTTATATCGGTACTTGAATTTACCGCCGAGCTTTCACTAACCGGTTTTTATAAAACGGATTTAATTGCTATCAGTTTTATTCTGCTGACCGTTGGTTGCAACGCTACATACATATATACATATATAATGATAAATTAAAAGTGGAATGGATACACTCACTTTATGTTCCCTCAGGGGATTTTGGGGAGTTCTGATAGAAAATCGGGTGTGCGTGCGTTCTGCTGTTCCTCCTATTGTTGAGCCGCTTCTTCTCCGCTATTAAAGTGTGTTATTTGTTGATTTAACTTATTTTAGTTTTTGATTATTTAAGTTTCGCGCCCGTTTTTATTAGTAAAGGTTTAATTGTTGTGTTGTTTTTGAAGTTATTGGTCTTGTATTTAATTTCACTGTTGTTTCCTCTTTTTTTCTTTTGTTTTGAACTTGTATGCACTGTTGCACTTTAGGTTCACCGCACTTTTAATTTAACTCTTTTTTTTCGTGTTGTTGTATGTATGTTTTATATAGGAATTTTTTTTTTTTTTTTGGTTTTTTACTGTCACTCACATTTGCACCATTTTGTTTAAATTTGTTGTGTCACTGCACTTCACTGTTTTAACCACTTCACTGTTTTAACCAATGTGCCTTTCTGTAGGCTCGAAGGACCATGGAAATCCTTGCACTCACCTTTTTGATTTTTATACCACCAATAACGTCAGTAGCGCAAGAAAATAAAATAAAATAAACCAACTTATCGAGGGGGTGTGACTATTGTGTCCGGGTGACACCAACAGATTTTTATTGCCAAGAAAAGAACACAAAACGACTCGTGCTGATTATATAATAATCGTTAATATAGAAATTTGTAAATTAAATTGCGGCCTGGATTCTGATGATGGCGGATTGGAAACGGGACGCGCAGAAAAATGGTCACAAACCGATCGCTGTTAATGTCGCAAACGAACTGAGCTAGTCGATCTGTTTATCGGTCCTTCTTGGATCCCGTCGGTGCTGAATCGGATGATGTGATGGGTGTTAGTGTACATGTGTGCTGATGTGTGTAGATGTAGGTGTGTAATGCTCTCACGAGTAGTGTAGGATGTGGGTTGTAAGCGTACTGTGGTGAAAGTTGCGTGTTAGTGACGTAAATTTGAGTCTATGTGGTGTGATATGGTGAAGGTTGCGTGTTAGTGATGTAAGTTTTAAAACGATATGGTGTGTCTGTTGAGGTCGGGGGAGGATGCTCATTTGTACAATATGTAAATTGAAAGTTGTTCCAAATACACTGTCGCTATTGCTATAGAACAACTCTGTGACAACTCCAATAGCATCAGAACGGCTAATTTGCATAAATATGTAAAGTTCATATTTTTAGGCATCTTGATATCGATTGCATAATATGTATGTACCAAAAAATCAATTTAACACATTAATTTAAGATTGCAAAGTAGTTCCAAGTACACTGTCGCTATTGCTATAGAACAACTCTGTGACAACTCCAAAAGCATCAAAACGGCTAATTTGCATAACTATGTAAAGCTCATATTTTTACGCATCTTGATATCGATTGCATAATACGTATGTACCAAAAAATCAATTTTACATCTTAATTTAAGATTGTAAAATTGTTCCAAATACACTGTCGCTATTGCTATAGAACAACTCTATGACAACTCCAATAAAATCAAAACGGCTAATTTGCATAAATATGTAAAGTTCATATTTTTACGCATCTTGATATCGATTGCATAATATGTATGTACCAAAAAATCAATTTTACATCTTAATTTAAGATTGTAAAATTGTTCCAAATACACTGTCGCTATTGCTATAGGGCAACTCTATGACAACTCCAATAACATCAAAACGGCTAATTTGCATAAATATGTAAAGTTCATATTTTTACGCATCTTGATATCGATTGCATAATATGTATGTACCAAAAAATCAATTTTACACCTTAATTTAAGATTGCAAAGTTGTTCCAAATACACTGTCGCTATTGCTATAGAACAACTCTGTGACAACTCCAAAAGCATCAAAACGGCTAATTTGCATAAATATGTAAAGTTCATATTTTTACGCATCTTGATATCGATTGCATAATACGTATGTACCAAAAAATCAATTTTACATCTTAATTTAAGATTGTAAAATTGTTCCAAATACACTATCGCTATTGCTATAGAACAACTCTATGACAACTCCAATAAAATCAAAACGGCTAATTTGCATAAATATGTAAAGTTCATATTTTTACGCATCTTGATATCGATTGCAAAATATGTATGTACCAAAAATTCAATTTTACATCTTAATTTAAATTGTAAAATTGTTCCAAATACACTGTCGCTATTGCTATAGGGCAACTCTATGACAACTCCAATAACAAAAAAACGGCTAATTGACAGAAATATGTAAAGTTCATATTTTTACGAAACTTGATATCGATTGCTTAATGTGTATGTACTAAAAAATCGATTCTACACCTTAATATAAGATTGTAAAATTGTTCCAAATACACTGTCGCTATTGCTATAGGGCAACTCTATGACAACTCCAATAACATCAAAACGGCTAATTTGCATAAATATGTAAAGTTCATATTTTTACGCATCTTGATATCGATTGCATAATATGTATGTACCAAAAAATCAATTTTACATCTTAATTTAAGATTGTAAAATTGTTCCAAATACACTGTCGCTATGGCTATACGACAACTCTGTGACAATCCAATAACATCAAAACGGCTAATTGACAGAAATATGTAAAGTTCATATTTTTACGAAACTTGATATCGATTGCATAATATGTATGTACTAAAAAATCGATTGTAAAGTTTCTATTTTTACGCATCTTGATATCGATTATACAAATACACTGTCGCTATTGCTATAGGGCAACTCTATGACAACTCCAATAACATCAAAACGGCTAATTAGAAAAAATATGTAAAGTTCATATTTTTACGCTACCTGATATCGATTGCATATTGTGTATGTATCAAAAAATCGATTCTACACCTTAATATAAGATTGTGAAATTGCTCCAAATACACTGTCGCTATGGCTATACGACAATTCTATGACAACTCCAATAACATCAAAACGGCTAATTTGCATAAATATGTAAAGTTCATATTTTTACGCAACCTGATATCGATTGCAAAATGTGTATGTAGCAAAAAATCCATCCTACACCTTAATATAAGATTGTGAAATTGTTCCAAATACATTGTCGCTATTGCTATAGGACAACTCTATGACAACTCCAATAACATTAAAACGGCTAATTAGTATAACAATGTAAAGTTCATATTTTTACGCAACTTGATATCGATTGCTTTATGTGTATGTATCAAAAAATCGATTCTACACCTTAATATAAGCTTGTAAAGTTGTTCCATATACACTGTCGCCATTGCTATAGGACAACTCTATGACAACTCCAATAAACTCAAAACGGCTAGTTAGCATAAATATGTAAAGTTCATATTTTTACGCAACTTGATATCGATTGTTTAAGGAGTATGTACCAAAAAATCCATCCTACACCTTAATTTAAGATTTTAAAATTGTTCTAAATACACTGTCGTTATGGCTATATGACAACTCTATGACAACTCCAATAAACTCAAAACGGCTAGTTAGCATAAATATGTAAAGTTCAAATTTGTACGCATCTTGATATCGATTGCTTAATGTGTATGCACGAAAAAATCGATTCTACACCTTAATATAAGATTGCAAACTTGTACCAACTACACTGTCGCTAATGCTATAGAACAACTCCATGACAACTCCAATAACATAAAAAAAGCTAATTAACAGAAATATGTAAATTTCATATTTTTACGCAACTTGATATCGATTGCTTAATGTGTATGTATCAAAAAATCGATTCTACACCTTAATATAAGCTTGTAAAGTTCTTCCATATACACTGTCGCCATTGCTATAGGACAACTCTATGACAACTCCAATAAACTCAAAACGGTTAGTTAGCATAAAAGATTGTAAATTGTTCCAAATACACTGTCGCTATTGCTATAACAACTCTATGACAACTCAATAACATCAAAACGGCTAATTAGGAAAATGTGTAAAGTTCATATTTTTTACGCATCTTGATGTCATTGCATAATATTATGTATCAAAAATCATCCCAACGATTGCATAATGTCGCTATTGTAGGCCAACTCACAACTCAATAAAATCAAAAACGGCTAATTTGCATAAATATGTAAAGTTCATATTTTTACGCATTTGATATCAATTGTTAATGTATGTATCAAAAATCGATTCTATTTAAGATTTCAAAGTTGTTCCAAATACACTGTCGTTATTGCTATAGAACAACTCTATGACAACTCCAATAACTTCAAAAAGGGTAATTTGCATAAATATGTAAAGTTCATATTTTTACGCATCTTGGTATCGATTGCATAATATGTATGTACCAGAAAATCAATTTTACATCTTAATTTAAGATTGTAAAATTGTTCAAATACAGTGGTTCTTTTTTAACGCTACCTAAAATCGATTCATATTGTGTATGTCCAAAAATTTTTTTTAAACCCCAATTTTTGGTTGTTAAATTTTTCCCAAATACATTTCGCTATTGCAAAAAGGACAACTTTTGCAACCCCAAAAACATCAAAAGGGCTGGTTAAACAAAAGTTGAAAAGTTCATTTTTTTAAAGCAACTTGATATCAACCAAAATTGTTTTGTAAAAAAAAATAGATTATACATTTTAAATTAAAATTGTGAATTTTTTTAAATACTGTCGTTTTATACGTTTAAATTAAAAATTTTTAAAAGGGCTTTTAGCAAAAAATATGTAAGCATTTTTTTTGCTTTTTTCTATCGATTCTTAATGTATATGTACAAAAATTAGATTACCCCTTTTAATTAAGATTTGGGGTTTTTCCAAATGCCTGTCGTTAGGGTAAAAAAATTTTCTATAAAAACTCCAACAACATCAAAAGGGCTAATTAACAGAAATATGTA
>NW_026094731.1:0-18014 GCF_024586455.1 Bactrocera neohumeralis | reverse complement strand
CCTGAATATAAGATCGTCGAATTCTTCCAAATGCACTGCCGTTATGGCCTTATGTCAACTTCAATAAGATGAAGAAGGTAAATTAACTTACAGATGTTAAATTAATGATTTAAAGCAACTCAATATCGACTTCTAAATGTGTATATACAAGAAAATCGACTTTGTACCTGATTATAAGATTGTCGAATTCTTCCAAATGCACTGTCGTTATGGCCTTATGTCAACGTCAATAAGATGAAGAAGGTAAATTAACTTAAATATGTTAAATTAATGATTTAAAGCAACTCAATATCGACTGCTTAATGAGTATATACAAGAAAATGGATTCTATACCTGAATATAAGATTGTCGAATTCTTCCAAATGCACTGCCGTTATGGCCTTATGTCAACTTCAATAAGATGAAGAAGGTAAACTAACTTAAAGATGTTAAATTAATGATTTAAAGCAACTCAATATCGACTGCTAAATGTGTATATACAAGAAAATCGACTTTATACCTGAATATAAGATTGTCGAATTCTTCCAAATGCACTGCCGTTATGGCCTTATGTCAACTTCAATAAGATGAAGAAGGTAAATTAACTTAAAGATGTTAAATTAATGATTTAAAGCAACTCAATATCGACTGCTAAATGTGTATATACAAGAAAATCGACTTTTTACCTGAATATAAGATTGTCGAATTCTTCCAAATGCACTGCCGTTATGGCTTTATGTCAACTTCAGTAAGATGAAGAAGGTAAATTAACTTAAAGATGTTAAATTAATGATTTAAAGCAACTCAATATCGACTGCTAAATGTGTATATACAAGAAAATCGACTTTATACCTGAATATAAGATTGTCGAATTCTTCCAAATGCACTGCCGTTATGGCTTTATGTCAACTTCAGTAAGATGAAGAAGGTAAATTAACTTAAAGATGTTAAATTAATGATTTAAAGCAACTCAATATCGACTGCTAAATGTGTATATACAAGAAAATCGACTTTATACCTGAATATAAGATTGTCGAATTCTTCCAAATGCACTGCCGTTATGGCTTTATGTCAACTTCAGTAAGATGAAGAAGGTAAATTAACTTAAAGATGTTAAATTAATGATTTAAAGCAACTCAATATCGACTGCTAAATGTGTATATACAAGAAAATCGACTTTATACCTGAATATAAGATTGTCGAATTCTTCCAAATGCACTGCCGTTATGGCTTTATGTCAACTTCAGTAAGATGAAGAAGGTAAATTAACTTAAAGATGTTAAATTAATGATTTAAAGCAACTCAATATCGACTGCTAAATGTGTATATACAAGAAAATCGACTTTATACCTGAATATAAGATTGTCGAATTCTTCCAAATGCACTGCCGTTATGGCTTTATGTCAACTTCAATAAGATGAAGAAGGTAAATTAACTTAAAGATGTTAAATTAATGATTTAAAGCAACTCAATATCGACTGCTAAATGTGTATATACAAGAAAATCGACTTTATACCTGAATATAAGATTGTCGAATTCTTCCAAATGCACTGCCGTTATGGCTTTATGTCAACTTCAGTAAGATGAAGAAGGTAAATTAACTTAAAGATGTTAAATTAATGATTTAAAGCAACTCAATATCGACTGCTAAATGTGTATATACAAGAAAATCGACTTTATACCTGAATATAAGATTGTCGAATTCTTCCAAATGCACTGCCGTTATGGCTTTATGTCAACTTCAATAAGATGAAGAAGGTAAATTAACTTAAAGATGTTAAATTAATGATTTAAAGCAACTCAATATCGACTGCTAAATGTGTATATACAAGAAAATCGACTCTATACCTGAATATAAGATTGTCGAATTCTTCCAAATGCACTGCCGTTATGGCCTTATGTCAACTTCAGTAAGATGAAGAAGGTAAATTAACTTAAAGATGTTAAATTAATGATTTAAAGCAACTCAATATCGACTGCTAAATGTGTATATACAAGAAAATCGACTTTATACCTGAATATAAGATTGTCGAATTCTTCCAAATGCACTGCCGTTATGGCTTTATGTCAACTTCAATAAGATGAAGAAGGTAAATTAACTTAAAGATGTTAAATTAATGATTTAAAGCAACTCAATATCGACTGCTAAATGTGTATATACAAGAAAATCGACTTTTTACCTGAATATAAGATTGTCGAATTCTTCCAAATGCACTGCCGTTATGGCTTTATGTCAACTTCAATAAGATGAAGAAGGTAAATTAACTTAAAGATGTTAAATTAATGATTTAAAGCAACTCAATATCGACTGCTAAATGTGTATATACAAGAAAATCGACTTTTTACCTGAATATAAGATTGTCGAATTCTTCCAAATGCACTGCCGTTATGGCTTTATGTCAACTTCAATAAGATGAAGAAGGTAAATTAACTTAAATATGTTAAATTAATGATTTAAAGCAACTCAATATCGACTGCTAAATGTGTATATACAAGAAAATCGACTTTATACCTGATTATAAGATAGTCGAATTCTTCCAAATGCACTGCCGTTATGGCCTTATGTCAACTTCAGTAAGATGAAGAAGGTAAATTAACTTAAAGATGTTAAATTAATGATTTAAAGCAACTCAATATCGACTGCTAAATGTGTATATACAAGAAAATCGACTTTATACCTGAATATAAGATTGTCGAATTCTTCCAAATGCACTGCCGTTATGGCTTTATGTCAACTTCAATAAGATGAAGAAGGTAAATTAACTTAAATATGTTAAATTAATGATTTAAAGCAACTCAATATCGACTGCTAAATGTGTATATACAAGAAAATCGACTTTATACCTGAATATAAGATTGTCGAATTCTTCCAAATGCACTGCCGTTATGGCCTTATGTCAACTTCAGTAAGATGAAGAAGGTAAATTAACTTAAAGATGTTAAATTAATGATTTAAAGCAACTCAATATCGACTGCTAAATGTGTATATACAAGAAAATCGACTTTATACCTGAATATAAGATTGTCGAATTCTTCCAAATGCACTGCCGTTATGGCTTTATGTCAACTTCAATAAGATGAAGAAGGTAAATTAACTTAAAGATGTTAAATTAATGATTTAAAGCAACTCAATATCGACTGCTAAATGTGTATATACAAGAAAATCGACTTTATACCTGAATATAAGATTGTCGAATTCTTCCAAATGCACTGCCGTTATGGCTTTATGTCAACTTCAATAAGATGAAGAAGGTAAATTAACTTAAAGATGTTAAATTAATGATTTAAAGCAACTCAATATCGACTGCTAAATGTGTATATACAAGAAAATCGACTTTATACCTGAATATAAGATTGTCGAATTCTTCCAAATGCACTGCCGTTATGGCTTTATGTCAACTTCAGTAAGATGAAGAAGGTAAATTAACTTAAAGATGTTAAATTAATGATTTAAAGCAACTCAATATCGACTGCTTAATGTGTATATACAAGAAAATCGACTTTATACCTGAATATAAGATTGTCGAATTCTTCCAAATGCACTGCCGTTATGGCTTTATGTCAACTTCAGTAAGATGAAGAAGGTAAATTAACTTAAAGATGTTAAATTAATGATTTAAAGCAACTCAATATCGACTGCTTAATGTGTATATACAAGAAAATGGACTCTATACCTGAATATAAGATTGTCGAATTCTTCCAAATGCACTGCCGTTATGGCCTTATGTCAACTTCAATAAGATGAAGAAGGTAAATTAACTTAAAGATGTTAAATTAATGATTTAAAGCAACTCAATATCGACTGCTAAATGTGTATATACAAGAAAATCGACTTTATACCTGAATATAAGATTGTCGAATTCTTCCAAATGCACTGCCGTTATGGCTTTATGTCAACTTCAATAAGATGAAGAAGGTAAATTAACTTAAAGATGTTAAATTAATGATTTAAAGCAACTCAATATCGACTGCTAAATGTGTATATACAAGAAAATCGACTTTATACCTGAATATAAGATTGTCGAATTCTTCCAAATGCACTGCCGTTATGGCCTTATGTCAACTTCAGTAAGATGAAGAAGGTAAATTAACTTAAAGATGTTAAATTAATGATTTAAAGCAACTCAATATCGACTGCTAAATGTGTATATACAAGAAAATCGACTTTATACCTGAATATAAGATTGTCGAATTCTTCCAAATGCACTGCGTTTTGGCTTTATGTCAACTTCAATAAGATGAAGAAGGTAAATTAACTTAAAGATGTTAAATTAATGATTTAAAGCAACTCAATATCGACTGCTTAATGTGTATATACAAGAAAATGGACTTTATACCTGAATATAGGATTGTGCAATTCTCCAAATGCACTGCCGTTATGGCTTATGTCAACTTCAGTAAGATGAAGAAGGTAAATTAACTTAAAGATGTTAAATTAATGATTTAAAGCAACTCAATATCGACTGCTAAATGTGTATATACAAGAAAATCGACTTTATACCTGAATATAAGATTGTCGAATTCTTCCAAATGCACTGCCGTTATGGCCTTATGTCAACTTCAATAAGATGAAGAAGGTAAATTAACTTAAATATGTTAAATTAATGATTTAAAGCAACTCAATATCGACTGCTAAATGTGTATATACAAGAAAATCGACTTTTTACCTGAATATAAGATTGTCGAATTCTTCCAAATGCACTGCCGTTATGGCCTTATGTCAACTTCAATAAGATAAAGAAGGTAAATTAACTTAAAGATGTTAAATTAATGATTTAAAGCAACTCAATATCGACTGCTAAATGTGTATATACAAGAAAATCGACTTTATACCTGAATATAAGATTGTCGAATTCTTCCAAATGCACTGCCGTTATGGCTTTATGTCAACTTCAGTAAGATGAAGAAGGTAAATTAACTTAAAGATGTTAAATTAATGATTTAAAGCAACTCAATATCGACTGCTTAATGTGTATATACAAGAAAATCGACTTTATACCTGAATATAAGATTGTCGAATTCTTCCAAATGCACTGCCGTTATGGCTTTATGTCAACTTCAATAAGATGAAGAAGGTAAATTAACTTAAAGATGTTAAATTAATGATTTAAAGCAATTCAATATTGACTGCTAAATGTGTATATACAAGAAAAACGACTTTATACCTGAATATAAGTATGTCGAATTCTTCCAAATGCACAGCCGTTATGGCTTTATGTCAACTTCAGTAAGATGAAGAAGGTAAATTAACTTAAATATGTTAAATTAATGATTTAAAGCAACTCAATATCGACCGCTTAATGTGTATATACAAGAAAATGGACTCTATACCTGAATATAAGATCGTCGAATTCTTCCAAATGCACTGCCGTTATGGCCTTATGTCAACTTCAATAAGATGAAGAAGGTAAATTAACTTAAAGATGTTAAATTAATGATTTAAAGCAACTCAATATCGACTGCTAAATGTGTATATACAAGAAAATCGACTTTATACCTGAATATAAGATTGTCGAATTCTTCCAAATGCACTGTCGTTATGGCCTTATGTCAACGTCAATAAGATGAAGAAGGTAAATTAACTTAAATATGTTAAATTAATGATTTAAAGCAACTCAATATCGACTGCTTAATGAGTATATACAAGAAAATGGATTCTATACCTGAATATAAGATTGTCGAATTCTTCCAAATGCACTGCCGTTATGGCCTTATGTCAACTTCAATAAGATGAAGAAGGTAAACTAACTTAAAGATGTTAAATTAATGATTTAAGGCAATTCAATATCGACTGCTAAATGTGTATATACAAGAAAATCGACTTTATACCTGAATATAAGATTGTCGAATTATCCCAAATGCACTGCCGTTATAGCCTTATGCCAACTTCAATAAGATAAAGAAGGTAAATTAACTTAAAGATGTTAAATTAATGATTTAAAGCAACTCAATATCGACTGCTAAATGTGTATATACAAGAAAATCGACTTTTTACCTGAATATGAGATTATCGAATTCTTCCAAATGCACTGCCGTTATGGCTTTATGTCAACTTCAGTAAGATGAAGAAGGTAAATTAACTTAAAGATGTTAAATTAATGATTTAAAGCAACTCAATATCGACTGCTAAATGTGTATATACAAGAAAATCGACTTTATACCTGAATATAAGATTGTCGAATTCTCCCAAATGCACTGCCGTTGTGACTTTATGTCAACTTCAGTAAGATGAAGAAGGTAAATTAACTTAAATATGTTAAATTAATGATTTAAAGCAACTCAATATCGACTGCTTAAAGTGTATATACAATAAAATGGACTCTATACCTGAATATAAGATTGTCGAATTCTTCCAAATGCACTGCCGTTATGGCCTTATGTCAACTTCAATAAGATGAAG
This sequence comes from Bactrocera neohumeralis, assembly GCF_024586455.1. Taxonomy (NCBI): domain Eukaryota; kingdom Metazoa; phylum Arthropoda; class Insecta; order Diptera; family Tephritidae; genus Bactrocera; species Bactrocera neohumeralis. The sequence continues at coordinate 11,635 of NW_026094731.1, read as the reverse complement.
AAGGTAAATTAACTTAAAGATGTTAAATTAATGATTTAAAGCAACTCAATATCGACTGCTAAATGTGTATATACAAGAAAATCGACTTTTTACCTGAATATAAGATTGTCGAATTCTTCCAAATGCACTGCCGTTATGGCCTTATGTCAACTTCAATAAGATGAAGAAGGTAAATTAACTTAAATATATTAAATTAATGATTTAAAGCAACGCAATATCGACTGCTTAATGTGTATATACAAGAAAATGGACTGTATACCTGAATATAAGATTGTCGAATTCTTCCAAATGCACTGTCGTTATGGCCTTATGTCAACTTCAATAAGATGAAGAAGGTAAATTAACTTAAAGATGTTAAATTAATGATTTAAAGCAACTCAATATCGACTGCTAAATGTGTATATACAAGAAAATCGACTTTTTACCTGAATATAAGATTGTCGAATTCTTCCAAATGCACTGTCGTTATGGCCTTATGTCAACTTCAATAAGATGAAGAAGGTAAATTAACTTAAATATGTTAAATTAATGATTTAAAGCAACTCAATATCGACTGCTAAATGTGTATATACAAGAAAATCGACTTTTTACCTGAATATGAGATTATCGAATTCTTCCAAATGCACTGCCGTTATGGCTTTATGTCAACTTCAGTAAGATGAAGAAGGTAAATTAACTTAAAGATGTTAAATTAATGATTTAAAGCAACTCAATATCGACTGCTAAATGTGTATATACAAGAAAATCGACTTTATACCTGAATATAAGATTGTCGAATTCTCCCAAATGCACTGCCGTTATGACTTTATGTCAACTTCAGTAAGATGAAGAAGGTAAATTAACTTAAATATGTTAAATTAATGATTTAAAGCAACTCAATATCGACTGCTTAATGTGTATATACAAGAAAATCGACTTTATACCTGAATATAAGATTGTCGAATTCTTCCAAATGCACTGCCGTTATGGCTTTATGTCAACTTCAATAAGATGAAGAAGGTAAATTAACTTAAAGATGTTAAATTAATGATTTAAAGCAACTCAGCATCGACTGTTAAGTGTGTATATACAAGAAAATCGACTTTATACCTGAATATAAGTTTGTCGAATTCTCCCAAATGCACTGCCGTTATGACTTTATGTCAACTTCAGTAAGATGAAGAAGGTAAATTAACTTAAATATGTTAAATTAATGATTTAAAGCAACTCAATATCGACTGCTTAATGTGTATATACAAGAAAATGGACTCTATACCTGAATATAAGATTGTCGAATTCTTCCAAATGCACTGTCGTTATGGCCTTATGTCAACTTCAATAAGATGAAGAAGGTAAATTAACCTAAAGATGTTAAATTAATGATTTAAAGCAACTCAATGTCGACTGCTAAATGTGTATATACAAGAAAATCGACCTTTTACCTGAATATGAGATTATCGAATTTTTCCAAATGCACTGCCGTTATGGCTTTATGTCAACTTCAGTAAGATGAAGAAGGTAAATTAACTTAAAGATGTTAAATTAATGATTTAAAGCAACTCAATATCGACTGCTTAATGTGTATATACAAGAAAATCGACTTTATACCTGAATATAAGATTGTCGAATTCTCCCAAATGCACTGCCGTTATGACTTTATGTCAACTTCAGTAAGATGAAGAAGGTAAATTAACTTAAATATGTTAAATTAATGATTTAAAGCAACTCAATATCGACTGCTTAAAGTGTATATACAATAAAATGGACTCTATACCTGAATATAAGATTGTCGAATTCTTCCAAATGCACTGCCGTTATGGCCTTATGTCAACTTCAATAAGATGAAGAAGGTAAATTAACTTAAAGATGTTAAATAAATGATTTAATGCAACTCAATATCGACTGCTTAATGTGTATATACAAGAAAATGGACTTTATACCTGAATATAAGATTGTGGAATTCTTCAAAATGCACTGCCGTTATGGCTTTATGTCAACTTCAATAAGATGAAGAAGGTAAATTAACTTAAAGATGTTAAATTAATGATTTAAAGCAACTCAGTATCGACTGCTTAATGTGTATATACAAGAAAATCGACTTTATACCTGAATATAAGATTGTCGAATTCTTTCAAATGCACTGCCGTTATGGCTTTATGTCAACTTCAGTAAGATGAAGAAGGTAAATTAACTTAAAGATGTTAAATTAATGATTTAAAGCAACTCAATATCGACTGCTTAATGTGTATATACAAGAAAATCGACTTTTTACCTGAATATAAGATTGTCGAATTCTTCCAAATGCACTGCCGTTATGGCCTTATGTCAACTTCAATAAGATGAAGAAGGTAAATTAACTTAAATATGTTAAATTAATGATTTAATGCAACTCAATATCGACTGCTAAATGTGTATATACAAGAAAATCGACTTTTTACCTGAATATAAGATTGTCGAATTCTTCCAAATGCACTGCCGTTATGGCTTATGTCAACTTCAATAAGATGAAGAAGGTAAATTAACTTAAATATATTAAATTAATGATTTAAAGCAACGCAATATCGACTGCTTAATGTGTATATACAAGAAAATGGACTCTATACCTGAATATAAGATTGTCGAATTCTTCCAAATGCACTGTCGTTATGGCCTTATGTCAACTTCAATAAGATGAAGAAGGTAAATTAACTTAAATATGTTAAATTAATGATTTAAAGCAACTCAATATCGACTGCTTAATGTGTATATACAAGAAAATGGACTTATACCTGAATATAAGATTGTCGAATTCTTCCAAATGCACTGTCGTTATGGACTTATGTCAACTTCAATAAGATGAAGAAGGTAAATTAACTTAAAGATGTTAAATTAATGATTTAAAGCAACTCAATATCGACTGCTAAATGTGTATATACAAGAAAATCGACTTTATACCTGAATATAAGATTATCGAATTCTTCCAAATGCACAGCCGTTATGGCTTTATGTCAACTTCAGTAAGATGAAGAAGGTAAATTAACTTAAATATGTTAAATTAATGATTTAAAGCAACTCAATATCGACTGCTTAATGTGTATATACAAGAAAATCGACTTTATACCTGAATATAAGATTGTCGAATTCTTCCAAATGCACTGCCGTTATGGCCTTATGTCAACTTCAATAAGATGAAGAAGGTAAATTAACTTAAAGATGTTAAATTAATGATTTAAAGCAACTCAATATCGACTGCTAAATGTGTATATACAAGAAAATCGACTTTTTACCTGAATATAAGATTGTCGAATTCTTCCAAATGCACTGCCGTTATGGCCTTATGTCAACTTCAATAAGATGAAGAAGGTAAATTAACTTAAATATGTTAAATTAATGATTTAATGCAACTCAATATCGACTGCTAAATGTGTATATACAAGAAAATCGACTTTTTACCTGAATATAAGATTGTCGAATTCTTCCAAATGCACTGTCGTTATGGCCTTATGTCAACGTCAATAAGATGAAGAAGGTAAATTAACTTAAATATGTTAAATTAATGATTTAAAGCAACTCAATATCGACTGCTTAATGTGTATATACAAGAAAATGGACTTTATACCTGAATATAAGATTGTCGAATTCTTCCAAATGCACTGCCGTTATGGCCTTATGTCAACTTCAATAAGATGAAGAAGGTAAATTAACTTAAAGATGTTAAATTAATGATTTAATGCAACTCAATATCGACTGCTAAATGTGTATATACAAGAAAATCGACTTTTTACCTGAATATAAGATTGTCGAATTCTTCCAAATGCACTGCCGTTATGGCCTTATGTCAACTTCAATAAGATGAAGAAGGTAAATTAACTTAAATATGTTAAATTAATGATATAAAGCAACTCAATATCGACTGCTAAATGTGTATATACAAGAAAATCGACTTTATACCTGAATATAAGATTGTCGAATTCTTCCAAATGCACTGCCGTTATGGCCTTATGTCAACTTCAATAAGATGAAGAAGGTAAATTAACTTAAAGATGTTAAATTAATGATTTAAAGCAACTCAATATCGACTGCTTAATGTGTATATACAAGAAAATGGACTTTATACCTGAATATAAGATTGTCGAATTCTTCCAAATGCACTGCCGTTATGGCCTTATGTCAACTTCAATAAGATGAAGAAGGTAAATTAACTTAAAGATGTTAAATTAATGATTTAAAGCAACTCAATATCGACTGCTAAATGTGTATATACAAGAAAATCGACTTTTTACCTGAATATGAGATTATCGAATTCTTCCAAATGCACTGCCGTTATGGCTTTATGTCAACTTCAGTAAGATGAAGAAGGTAAATTAACTTAAATATGTTAAATTAATGATTTAAAGCAACTCAATATCGACTGCTAAATGTGTATATACAAGAAAATCGACTTTTTACCTGAATATAAGATTGTCGAATTCTTCCAAATGCACTGCCGTTATGGCCTTATGTCAACTTCAATAAGATGAAGAAGGTAAATTAACTTAAATATGTTAAATTAATGATTTAAAGCAACTCAATATCGACTGCTAAATGTGTATATACAAGAAAATCGACTTTATACCTGAATATAAGATTGTCGAATTCTTCCAAATGCACTGCCGTTATGGCCTTATGTCAACTTCAATAAGATGAAGAAGGTAAATTAACTTAAATATGTTAAATTAATGATTTAAAGCAACTCAATATCGACTGCTAAATGTGTATATACAAGAAAATCGACTTTATACCTGAATATAAGATTGTCGAATTCTTCCAAATGCACTGCCGTTATGGCTTTATGTCAACTTCAGTAAGATGAAGAAGGTAAATTAACTTAAAGATGTTAAATTAATGATTTAAAGCAACTCAATATCGACTGCTAAATGTGTATATACAAGAAAATCGACTTTTTACCTGAATATAAGATTATCGAATTCTTCCAAATGCACTGCCGTTATGGCTTTATGTCAACTTCAGTAAGATGAAGAAGGTAAATTAACTTAAAGATGTTAAATTAATGATTTAAGGCAATTCAATATCGACTGCTAAATGTGTATATACAAGAAAATCGACTTTATACCTGAATATAAGATTGTCGAATTCTCCCAAATGCACTGCCGTTATGACTTTATGTCAACTTCAGTAAGATGAAGAAGGTAAATTAACTTAAATATGTTAAATTAATGATTTAAAGCAACTCAATATCGACTGCTTAATGTGTATATACAAGAAAATGGACTCTATACCTGAATATAAGATTGTCGAATTCTTCCAAATGCACTGCCGTTATGGCCTTATGTCAACTTCAATAAGATGAAGAAGGTAAATTAACTTAAAGATGTTAAATTAATGATTTAAAGCAACTCAATATCGACTGCTAAATGTGTATATACAAGAAAATCGACTTTTACCTGAATATGAGATTATCGAATTTTTCCAAATGCACTGCCGTTATGGCTTTATGTCAACTTCAGTAAGATGAAGAAGGTAAATTAACTTAAAGATGTTAAATTAATGATTTAAAGCAACTCAATATCGACTGCTTAATGTGTATATACAAGAAAATCGACTTTATACCTGAATATAAGATTGTCGAATTCTTCCAAATGCACTGCCGTTATGACTTTATGTCAACTTCAGTAAGATGAAGAAGGTAAATTAACTTAAATATGTTAAATTAATGATTTAAAGCAACTCAATATCGACTGCTTAAAGTGTATATACAATAAAATGGACTCTATACCTGAATATAAGATTGTCGAATTCTTCCAAATGCACTGCCGTTATGGCCTTATGTCAACTTCAATAAGATGAAGAAGGTAAATTAACTTAAAGATGTTAAATTAATGATTTAAAGCAACTCAATATCGACTGCTTAATGTGTATATACAAGAAAATCGACTTTATACCTGAATATAAGATTGTCGAATTCTTCCAAATGCACTGCCGTTATGGCTTTATGTCAACTTCAATAAGATGAAGAAGGTAAATTAACTTAAAGATGTTAAATTAATGATTTAAAGCAACTCAATATCGACTGCTTAATGTGTATATACAAGAAAATGGACTTTATCCTGAATATAAGATTGTCGAATTCTTCCAAATGCACTGCCGTTATGGCTTTATGTCAACTTCAGTAAGATGAAGAAGGTAAATTAACTTAAAGATGTTAAATTAATGATTTAAAGCAACTCAATATCGACTGCTTAATGTGTATATACAAGAAAATCGACTTTTTACCTGAATATAAGATTGTCGAATTCTTCCAAATGCACTGCCGTTATGGCTTTATGTCAACTTCAATAAGATGAAGAAGGTAAATTAACTTAAAGATGTTAAATTAATGATTTAAAGCAACTCAATATCGACTGCTAAATGTGTATATACAAGAAAATCGACTTTTTACCTGAATATAAGATTGTCGAATTCTTCCAAATGCACTGCCGTTATGGCCTTATGTCAACTTCAATAAGATGAAGAAGGTAAATTAACTTAAATATATTAAATTAATGATATAAAGCAACTCAATATCGACTGCTTAATGTGTATATACAAGAAAATGGACTCTATACCTGAATATAAGATTGTCGAATTCTTCCAAATGCACTGCCGTTATGGCCTTATGTCAACTTCAATAAGATGAAGAAGGTAAATTAACTTAAATATGTTAAATTAATGATTTAAAGCAACTCAATATCGACTGCTTAATGTGTATATACAAGAAAATGGACTTTATACCTGAATATAAGATTGTCGAATTCTTCCAAATGCACTGCCGTTATGGCTTTATGTCAACTTCAATAAGATGAAGAAGGTAAATTAACTTAAAGATGTTAAATTAATGATTTAAAGCAACTCAATATCGACTGCTAAATGTGTATATACAAGAAAATCGACTTTATACCTGAATATAAGATTATCGAATTCTTCCAAATGCACTGCCGTTATGGCTTTATGTCAACTTCAGTAAGATGAAGAAGGTAAATTAACTTAAATATGTTAAATTAATGATTTAAAGCAACTCAATATCGACTGCTTAATGTGTATATACAAGAAAATGGACTTTATACCTGAATATAAGATTGTCGAATTCTTCCAAATGCACTGCCGTTATGGCCTTATGTCAACTTCAATAAGATGAAGAAGGTAAATTAACTTAAAGATGTTAAATTAATGATTTAAAGCAACTCAATATCGACTGCTTAATGTGTATATACAAGAAAATGGACTTTATACCTGAATATAAGATTGTCGAATTCTTCCAAATGCACTGTCGTTATGGCCTTATGTCAACGTCAATAAGATGAAGAAGGTAAATTAACTTAAATATGTTAAATTAATGATTTAAAGCAACTCAATATCGACTGCTTAATGAGTATATACAAGAAAATGGATTCTATACCTGAATATAAGATTGTCGAATTCTTCCAAATGCACTGCCGTTATGGCCTTATGTCAACTTCAATAAGATGAAGAAGGTAAACTAACTTAAAGATGTTAAATTAATGATTTAAGGCAATTCAATATCGACTGCTAAATGTGTATATACAAGAAAATCGACTTTATACCTGAATATAAGATTGTCGAATTATCCCAAATGCACTGCCGTTATAGCCTTATGCCAACTTCAATAAGATAAAGAAGTTAACTTAAAGATGTTAAATTAATGATTTAAAGCAACTCAATATCGACTGCTAAATGTGTATATACAAGAAAATCGACTTTTTACCTGAATATAAGATTATCGAATTCTTCCAAATGCACTGCCGTTATGGCTTTATGTCAACTTCAGTAAGATGAAGAAGGTAAATTAACTTAAAGATGTTAAATTAATGATTTAAAGCAACTCAATATCGACTGCTAAATGTGTATATACAAGAAAATCGACTTTATACCTGAATATAAGATTGTCGAATTCTTCCAAATGCACTGCCGTTATGGCTTTATGTCAACTTCAGTAAGATGAAGAAGGTAAATTAACTTAAATATGTTAAATTAATGATTTAAAGCAACTCAATATCGACTGCTTAATGTGTATATACAAGAAAATGGACTTTATACCTGAATATAAGATTGTCGAATTCTTCCAAATGCACTGTCGTTATGGCCTTATGTCAACTTCAATAAGATGAAGAAGGTAAATTAACTTAAAGATGTTAAATTAATGATTTAAAGCAACTCAATATCGACTGCTTAATGTGTATATACAAGAAAATGGACTTTATACCTGAATATAAGATTGTCGAATTCTTCCAAATGCACTGCCGTTATGGCTTTATGTCAACTTCAATAAGATGAAGAAGGTAAATTAACTTAAAGATGTTAAATTAATGATTTAAAGCAACTCAATATCGACTGCTTAATGTGTATATACAAGAAAATCGACTTTATACCTGAATATAAGATTATCGAATTCTTCCAAATGCACTGCCGTTATGGCTTTATGTCAACTTCAGTAAGATGAAGAAGGTAAATTAACTTAAAGATGTTAAATTAATGATTTAAAGCAACTCAATATCGACTGCTAAATGTGTATATACAAGAAAATCGACTTTTTACCTGAATATGAGATTATCGAATTTTCCAAATGCACTGCCGTTATGGCTTTATGTCAACTTCAGTAAGATGAAGAAGGTAAATTAACTTAAAGATGTTAAATTAATGATTTAAAGCAACTCAATATCGACTGCTTAATGTGTATATACAAGAAAATCGACTTTATACCTGAATATAAGATTGTCGAATTCTTCCAAATGCACTGCCGTTATGGCTTTATGTCAACTTCAGTAAGATGAAGAAGGTAAATTAACTTAAAGATGTTAAATTAATGATTTAAAGCAACTCAATATCGACTGCTAAATGTGTATATACAAGAAAATGGACTTTATACCTGAATATAAGATTGTCGAATTCTTCCAAATGCACTGCCGTTATGGCTTTATGTCAACTTCAATAAGATGAAGAAGGTAAATTAACTTAAAGATGTTAAATTAATGATTTAAAGCAACTCAATATCGACTGCTTAATGTGTATATACAAGAAAATCGACTTTATACCTGAATATAAGATTGTCGAATTCTTCCAAATGCACTGCCGTTATGACTTTATGTCAACTTCAGTAAGATGAAGAAGGTAAATTAACTTAAAGATGTTAAATTAATGATTTAAAGCAACTCAATATCGACTGCTTAATGTGTATATACAAGAAAATCGACTTTATACCTGAATATAAGATTGTCGAATTCTTCCAAATGCACTGCCGTTATGGCCTTATGTCAACTTCAGTAAGATGAAGAAGGTAAATTAACTTAAAGATGTTAAATTAATGATTTAAAGCAACTCAATATCGACTGCTAAATGTGTATATACAAGAAAATCGACTTTATACCTGAATATAAGATTGTCGAATTCTTCCAAATGCACTGCCGTTATGGCTTTATGTCAACTTCAGTAAGATGAAGAAGGTAAATTAACTTAAAGATGTTAAATTAATGATTTAAAGCAACTCAATATCGACTGCTAAATGTGTATATACAAGAAAATCGACTTTATACCTGAATATAAGATTGTCGAATTCTTCCAAATGCACTGCCGTTATGACTTTATGTCAACTTCAATAAGATGAAGAAGGTAAATTAACTTAAAGATGTTAAATTAATGATTTAAAGCAACTCAATATCGACTGCTAAATGTGTATATACAAGAAAATCGACTTTTTACCTGAATATAAGATTGTCGAATTCTTCCAAATGCACTGCCGTTATGGCCTTATGTCAACTTCAATAAGATGAAGAAGGTAAATTAACTTAAATATGTTAAATTAATGATATAAAGCAACGCAATATCGACTGCTTAATGTGTATAGACAAGAAAATGGACTCTATACCTGAATATAAGATTGTCGAATTCTTCCAAATGCACTGTCGTTATGGCCTTATGTCAACTTCAATAAGATGAAGAAGGTAAATTAACTTAAATATGTTAAATTAATGATTTAAAGCAACTCAATATCGACTGCTAAATGTGTATATACAAGAAAATCGACTTTTTACCTGAATATAAGATTGTCGAATTCTTCCAAATGCACTGGCGTTATGGCTTTATGTCAACTTCAGTAAGATGAAGAAGGTATATTAACTTAAAGATGTTAAATTAATGATATAAAGCAACTCAATATCGACTGCTAAATGTGTATATACAAGAAAATCGACTCTATACCTGAATATAAGATTGTCGAATTCTTCCAAATGCACTGCCGTTATGGCCTTATGTCAACTTCAGTAAGATGAAGAAGGTAAATTAACTTAAAGATGTTAAATTAATGATTTAAGGCAACTCAATATCGACTGCTAAATGTGTATATACAAGAAAATCGACTTTTTACCTGAATATAAGATTGTCGAATTCTTCCAAATGCACTGCCGTTATGGCTTTATGTCAACTTCAATAAGATGAAGAAGGTAAATTAACTTAAAGATGTTAAATTAATGATTTAAAGCAACTCAATATCGACTGCTAAATGTGTATATACAAGAAAATCGACTTTATACCTGAATATAAGATTGTCGAATTCTTCCAAATGCACTGCCGTTATGGCTTTATGTCAACTTCAGTAAGATGAAGAAGGTAAATTAACTTAAAGATGTTAAATTAATGATTTAAAGCAACTCAATATCGACTGCTTAATGTGTATATACAAGAAAATCGACTTTATACCTGAATATAAGATTATCGAATTCTTCCAAATGCACTGCCGTTATGGCCTTATGTCAACTTCAGTAAGATGAAGAAGGTAAATTAACTTAAAGATGTTAAATTAATGATTTAAAGCAACTCAATATCGACTGCTAAATGTGTATATACAAGAAAATCGACTTTTTACCTGAATATAAGATTATCGAATTCTTCCAAATGCACTGCCGTTATGGCCTTATGTCAACTTCAATAAGATGAAGAAGGTAAATTAACTTACAGATGTTAAATTAATGATTTGAAGCAACTCAATATCGACTGCTAAATGTGTATATACAAGAAAATGGACTTTATACCTGAATATAAGATTGTCGAATTCCCCCAAATGCACTGCCGTTATGACTCTATGTCAACTTCAGTAAGATGAAGAAGGTAAATTAACTTAAATATGTTAAATTAATGATTTAAAGCAACTCAATATCGACTGCTTAATGTGTATATACAAGAAAATGGACTCTATACCTGAATATAAGATCGTCGAATTCTTCCAAATGCACTGCCGTTATGGCTTTGTGTCAACTTTAGTAAGATGAAGAAGGTAAATTAACTTAAATATGTTAAATTAATGATTTAAAGCAACTCAATATCGACTGCTTAATGTGTATATACAAGAAAATCGACTTTTTGCCTGAATATGAGATTATCGAATTCTTCCAAATGCACTGCCGTTATGGCTTTATGTCAACTTCAGTAAGATGAAGAAGGTAAATTAACTTAAATATGTTAAATTAATGATTTAAAGCAACTCAATATCGACTGCTAAATGTGTATATACAAGAAAATCGACTTTTTACCTGAATATGAGATTATCGAATTCTTCCAAATGCACTGCCGTTATGGCCTTATGTCAACTTCAATAAGATGAAGAAGGTAAATTAACTTACAGATGTTA
>NW_026094730.1:0-8091 GCF_024586455.1 Bactrocera neohumeralis | reverse complement strand
TGGAAAACGATAAGCCCCAAAAAATTCGAGGGCCCTTTTAAAAGGAGGCCACTGACTCCGAATTTCGATATTTTAAATAATTTCAACTCGTTTTTGGATCGTATAAGACAAACGTTAAGGGGGAAAAAATAGGCGTCCCCAAAATTCCTCTTTGGTGACTTTAAAACGATTGATTCTTCAGCCCAGTGGTCGGCGAAAAAAACTTCGGGGAAAGCACGTAAATAAAGACACCAACGAAAAAATTTTTCCACAAAAGCTCCCTTTTGGGGTTGCTCCAAAAAAACATCAAACTGAATCCCGGTAAAAGTCACCCAATAAATGATTCTTGTCGAAAAAATTTTAGGAAAACCAGTCCGTTGGGAAGGAACCCGTTTTTTTGAAAGGCCCCACAGCTACGAAAAAGGGGAAAGGGCCATGGAACACGCCCCACCCAATAAGTGCCTGGGGTTTGCAAACAAGACAGGCTTATTTTTGAAACAACATGTAAAAATTGAATTAGGTATTGTATATTGGGACAAAGAAAGCACGAAGCGATTATTCTAAGTTGGTGGGGATTGTACTCAATTGCTATTCCAAATCTAGACACGATCAGTCAACCCAGGACACATTTACACAGATCCTTCGTCAGTGCCTCAATGATGGGTTGCAATTTACTACAATGGATAAAATATCCAGACTTAGAATTTGTCTCAAATTTTTGTATCTCTAACGTGCGGAATCGTTGCGAATGTTGGAAAAGCTATGGTGATTACGACTACTTAAATTTATATCAAAAAGATTACGATTGTGACCGATTAACCATTGTATTCTCACTAGATTTTGCTCGTAGGTGAGCTTTTCTTGTTCCCCAAACCCCAAAATCGAAGAAATAAAAACAAGTAAGGAAGGGCTAAGTTCGGGTGTCACCGAACATTTTATACTCTCGCATGATAAAGGGATAATCGAGATTTCATTATACGTCATTTACATATTTTTCAAATACCGTATTTATGTAAAGTTTTATTCCGTGCTCATCATTGGTGCTAATGTATATATTATACAGAGAAGGCATCAGATGGAATTCAAAATAGCGTTATATTGAAAGAAGGCGTGATTGTGAACCGATTTCACCCATATTTCGTACATGTCATCAGGGCGTTAAGAAAATGTTATATACCGAATTTCATTGAAATCGGTGGAGTAGTTTCTGAGATATGGTTTTTGGTCCATAAGGGCGAGGCCACGCCCATTTTCAATTTTAAAAAAACTTGGATGCAGCTTCCTTTCTCTACCATTTCTTCCGTAAAATTTAGTGTTTCACATCGTTTTTTGTTAGTTGGTTAACGACCTTTAGTGATTTTCAACATAACCTTTGTATGAGGTGGGCGTGGTTTATCCGATTTCTTCATTTTTGACTGTATATGGAAATGCCTGAAGGAACGACTCTAGAATTTTGGTTGACATAGCTGTAGTAGTTTCTGAGATATGTATAAAAACCTAGTAGGGGCGGGTCCACGAGCACTTTTCCAAAGAAATTACGTCCAAATATGCCCCTTCCTAAGGCGATCCTTTGTGCCAAATTTCACTTTAATATCTTTATTTAAGGCTTAGTTATGACACTTTATAGGTTTTCGGTTTTCGCCATTTTGTGGCGATGGCAGTTAACCGATTTTGCCCATCTTCGAACTTTACCTTCTTATGGAGCCAAGAAATACGTGTACCAAGTTTCATTATGATATCTCAATTTTTACTCAAGTTACAGCTTGCACGGACGGACGGACAGACAGACATCCGGATATCAATTCTACTCGTCACCCTGATCACTTTGGTATATATAACCCTATATCTGACTCTTTTAGTTTTAGGACTTTACAAACAACCGTTATGTGAACAAAAACTAGAATACTCTCCTAGCAACTTTGTTGCGAGAGTATAAAATCGCTGAAGGAACTAAAGCCATACCAAAAGTGCTTATGAAAAGTGTTTCGTCTGGTTGGGATTACTTCTAAGGCGTCCCAATAAATATTGATGAATAATTAAATATTTTGCGTTTTATTTATAATTACTTTTTGGTCATAATTTACACAATTTATAGGGTCTTCGACGTTTCCTTCCTCTGCTCAGGATATAAAATAATTAATAATATTATAATATGATTTGAGCAGAACACCACTAAGCTAAGAGGCTTCAAAAAATCGATTTTTATCAGGCCTTTTTTGGGAAGGAAAGAAATAAGTGACCAAAGCAAAATTTCTACGGTTTATAGTTATATATTTAAACATCATTCACAAATTTGATATGATATCTTTGATATTGTGCCTTTGGGAAGCAATCGTCCGATGAATCTCGCATGTGCATTTGTCGGACGGCAGGCAGGATGCAGGTCGCAATTAATATTGGAAACACAAAATTCATAATTTTTATTAATTTATCTTCTAGTTAAACTAAAAAAACTCAGATAAAATGTGTAAAACTTCATAAATTTTTTAAAAATTGAAAAAAAGTGGTTTTTGACCAAAAAAATTTGACTTTATGTTGCTTAAAAAGATGTTCAAACTTGACTTTTCTTAGTTTTTTTTAGTTTAAACAGAAAATAATTTAATGCCAAAGATAATAAACTTTGCACCAATTCCATACGACGTTTAGTTTTTTTTTCTATCCTGCCCGCCAATTAAGAAAAATCGTAAGAATGAAAAACCGAGAAATCGCGCGTCAAAGTTTTCGCTTTCTGCCCAATCGCTCATATATCTGCTAGACGCTCAGTCATTACTTTCCTTCCAGCTTCGAAAATATTTCAAATTCCCTTCTAGAACTGTAGGTACATATTCTTAGATTATTTCTAAAGAGATTTAAGCAAAAAAATTTTGAAGCTTCTGGCTTACAAGAAGCTTCTAAATCAGAACTCCCCCTTAAGCAATAACTCTTTATTCTGAAAATAAACAAAAATTAACGAGTAATCCAAATTTTATAGGCAACTTTGTCCACCCAGCATCCGCAGGAGCCAATAGTGTGATCGACTTAGTCGGAATGGTACCTTATTTATACGCGGTTAATTATTATCAACTCAGCAGTATTCCTTAACTCTATTTGGAAGATATTTAGCTGTACTAAAATATAATTATCTTCTCGGCTTTGAATTTCAATCTTCTGCAGATAATATAGAACTTTTTGACAAGAAAAAAATGTCTTATTAGATTTCACAAATATTCGCATATACTTGTATAGTAATTATAATAGCGAAATGTATAAACATACTATTTCCGTATTGTCTTCACTGTGTGGGTGTGTGTTCTAGCTACTGATTTCCCTTGTCCTAATAATCAATTTGTGTGCGCAACAACACGCATTCGTACATATGCCACTATATATTGTATTAGCAAATGCTTGATGTGCTTAATTACCTATACATACATTAATTTTCATATATGTGTATGTATTTCAGTATCATATGTATGAATCTATTTGCAGATAACATGCCTTGTTTGTCGCTGCTAGTAGCATTAATGCATTACAATTACAACTCTAGTTACAATAATGTGATATCTGGCTGCATGTAATAAACGCAATATACAGTGTTATACATTTGGTGACTTGGAAAATTTTACAACAATTCAAAACATGACGATATCCGAGGACACATAAGCTGAAAGTATACATATTTTTATCTAACTAAGAGTTGGCACCGCTCAATAAAGTATTCCAAACTATTTTGAAAGAAATTTTATGTGCTTAAAACAACAATAACAATACTAAATGAGTATTATCTTCAATGCTTCAAGCACCTGATCAAATTTCAATCTTTTAAAAGACACAGCTTATCAGTTATTTTAAATTTGAAAATATACATTGTGACAAAAAATTCCGAGTGGAAATTGTAATTAAATTCCTCGAGTAAAGGATATTCCCAAAAAATGTATTTTGCTAAGTTGGTAAGACTGTCCTTAATTACCAAGCCAAATATGAGTGCGATCTGTTAACGCGTTTGTTTACAGCAGCTGCTTAAGTCTGTACACCTCAGCCGCTCGTTGCGATTTTTAAAATGGATAAAAATATCGAACAAAGAATTTGTCTCAATTTTTTTTTTCTCAAAATCGTTGCGAATATTGGAAAAGGCTGATTCAGTTTAATCAAAAAACAAGCTCTATGAGTGATACAACGCCTTCAAAGGCGTACGAGTGATCTGTTGAAGAGTCGTTGTGGACGACTTGAACCTCTTCACTTGATGAAAATATTAAATAAGTGAGAGATATGGTGCTTGAAAATCGTCAAGCAAGTATTAAAGAGATGGCAAAAGAGCTCAACATATCCTCACGAGTCCGTTCAGAATGATTTTGGTGGATACTTTGAGTATGACACGCGTTCTTGCTCGACTCGTCCCGATAAAACTGATTTTTTTCAAAAATAGTATTACCGTAAACTGGTTTCTTTGGACAAACTTGATCGTGCGAATTCCGATCCCACATACTTGCAGAACATTATAACTGCCTCAAATTGATGCTCGTTATCTCGGCGGCATTTGGTTTCAACAAGACGGTGCCACTATCCACACATCTCAACAATCAATGGACTTATTGACAGAACACTTCGGTGAGCCGATAATTTCACGTTTTGGCCGTTCGATTGGCCACTAAGGTCGTGTGATAACACACAGTTAAACTTTTTCCTGTGATGGTATGTAAAATTTAAAGTCTATGCGGACAATCCCGCTTCTATTCAGGCCGTGAAACAAAACATCACGCGTGTCATTCGCAATTACCAGTCGAAATACCCAACGAGTCATCTGTATATACCGTCTGCCTGTATACTTCAATACTTTTTCTTCGATCCATCGTTTCTCCATCAACATCTCAGTTTCGAGATATCGATATTTCTCCCAAGAAGAAGCAGCTCATTTACCATAAAATACATGGCTTTGTATGGAAAAGATTTTTATTTGACAAAATATCTTCACGAAAATTTGAATAGACTATTGTCCAAGGTAACAGTGCAAGCTCCAAAACAAATATTCATATATGTAGGATTACTATAACATAAAGCTGTCATACAAATTTATCGATCAAAACCCAGTTCTAGTACGGAAAACTTTTTTATTTGACAAAATATCTTCACGAAATTTGCCACGAATTATTGTTTAAACCAACGGTGCAGTCACCGAAGAAATTTTTAGATGGGACAACTATAGCGAATAGCCGTTATACAAATTTTCTGATCAAAATCAAGATAAATTTCCTTTTATACCCATTTTATGCTATAAGAAATGTATTATAGCTTCGGTGCAGATAAAGTAAACGCTTTTTCTTGTTTTAAATTATTAGTAAGGTTTTCACAAGTCTCCCAAAGTTATAAGTTATAACGATTCGAAAACGTAGCATTAAGAATTGTAAATGTGTAAACCCAGTTTAGTATGAAATCCAACAACAATTTTTTTAAACAAGTGTAAATATTTATAATTTTACGATTTTACGATGCTTTATTGACGGGTTGTGAGTACCCCCAAATATATAATTTGATATTAAAATAATTATATTACCTCTAAAACTACGTTAGTCATGATCAAAATGCAATACACTTCAAAATAGGGAATCCTTCAAAACCATATGCTTTAAATTACATGAGCTTTAAAATTTTCGACGTATAAGAGCAAAAGTTTTGCGGCCAACATTGAGACAGCGCTGTCATTAGTTCACTCGTAGCTTTTACTGGTGTGAATATTCTACATAAAGGCTTTAAGAAAGACTCACCTTTATCAAATATTGAATTCCATACCCTCAAATAGCAATTTTGTCCAAAAACACTTCTCTTATACACACAATCGCGCTGATTTCTAATATTTTCTATGGCTGCGCAGAGGGCTAACATTCACTTCAAGAGCTCTTTGAAGAATTTATTAAATGAAACGCAAACCTTAAAAATATTTTCACTCAAAACACTCACTGCAACTATATTTAAAACGAATACTTATTTTTTTCGGTAATTTTATATTAAAAGTAAATATTTTATACATTTTTCACAAACGCGTTGGTGAGAGCGGCACGACAACTGAAATGGCGGCGGAAACTGTGCAAAGCAAAGAATTGAAAATGCATTTGACAGTTTACCGTTTGCCGTTACCGGATTGCATTAAATTTTTTATAGCATGTATAAAAAATATAAATGTATTTTATTTAAAGAAATTAAAAACAAAATTATTGTTACCAAAATACAACAATAATATTAAAATAAAAATATCAAATGTGTGTTTAACTTTTATTATAAAAATTATTTCAATATTACTACTTTTAGAAAATATTTTTAAAGCTTTTTTCGAATGAATTAAACTTTTCTCAATCAAATTTATTTATTACATAAATTAACAAAATTATTTCAAACATTTTTCACTAATCTAATACTAAGTGTGCAATTGTCTTGCCAAGTGACTACCATTATTACACTATTTGCATCCCCTATCCGCGTACGACAGATGGCACTGCACACCGGACGAGATTTCAAAATGAATTTAAAACCATGGGATGCCAAAGCATTTGAAAATTGCGTACAAAGAATTTACAAATAAAATAAATAAGAAAATAATTAACTTCAGCTTGACCGAGGGGTTTACCCTTCTTCTAAAAGCAAGTATAACTAGACCTGGAAACGTTAGTTTGTTATTTCTAGTCACGAATATTGATTTAGGCAAATGTCAAAAAAAAAATTAAATAACTTTTCATTGATTTTGTTTAAATAGCAGCTATATGCTATAGGGGTCCGATCTGAACAATTTGTTCGAAGATTTAAGCATGGCCCAGTAAATTTATAACTTTATATATAACATTTTATGAACTTTTATATTCACAATGCGTTTTTCTGTTATTAATACATAGCAAGTGCAAACTTTTATTATTATTTTTCGATAATCTGGTAACAACGTTTTCTCAATCGCATTCTTCAGTTTCCGCCGCCATGTCAAAAGTCGCGTACATGTTTCCGATTCGCGAGTGTTAAACTTTGTGATTTTTTTAATTTTGTAGCGCATATGAAAGAAATACAAAATTTAATCAGGCATAATATAGACTTAATTGTTTTTACTTTAAAAGAAGCAGCATATTTGCGATATTGGTGGCTTTGTTTAAGTAATATGCGCAAACAAAGAAAGGCAGGTAATAAAAGTATAATATGTATGTGTATATGTGTGTGTGAAAGATACGCCAACAAGCAGTGGTGTAGAAGTATGCAGCAAGAATATGGAAATAATTGCAGCAAGCCAAGATAATTGTCGGAAACTTTTCTGATTTTTATGTAAATGAAAGTTCGGGATAGTTATTTATGGGGTTACATGGCTTTCCTCGGCCAAAAAATATCTTTTTTCGACACATTTTTTTCTGATATAAAAAATGAAATATTTTATAAGAATATTTTATTGTTACAATGTACTAACAAAGAAGTTCTGAAATTAAAAAACAAGCATTTTAAACTCGGCCATTGCGACGACATTCCCGGTGAACCCTCGGAGAAAATATGCGCCCGCGTTGGAAGGATAACTCCTTACACGATCATTGAAAGTGTTTTACGTTAGGTTTACGTTTACGTGTTTTAGTAAAAATCTTAACTTAGAACTTGGACGAAGGAAAAAAAAACCGAAAATTGGATTTTTGGCAGACATTTTTACAAATACAGTGAAACTTCGATAAGTCGTAACCTCGATAAGCGAAAAACCTCCGATATTTCATAGTATTTCTTCCCGGTCCCTAGAAAAATTCATGAAAATGCATGTATTTTGGTCCCTTTGATAACTCGTATTTTTCTGAGACAAAAATTGGAAAAATGTGTATCAAAGCCTCTACAACTCGTATTTTTTCCTCAAAGTTCTCTACGTATTTTTTTACAAAAACGTACGTGACGAAAAACATATGTAGTACAGTGAAACTTCGATAACTCGTATTTGCAAGGGACCACAATTTAAATACGAGTTATGGAGTTTTTCAAGTTATCAAGTTATACAACTTATGGAGGCAACATACAGAATATACGAATTATAGAGTTTTTTTATTTATTTTTCAATTTTACATTAAAAACAAGAAATGATTGTACATATTTAAATTTTAAAATAAAAGTACATATGTTTTCAATCAATAT
>NW_026094729.1:0-5660 GCF_024586455.1 Bactrocera neohumeralis | reverse complement strand
CGATTGCTAGATGTGTATATACAAAAATATCGAATTTATACCTAAATATAAGAAGGTGGAATTCTTCCAAATGCACTGCCGTTATGGCGTTATATCCACTTCAGTAAGATAAAGAAGGTTAATTAACTTAAATAAGTGAAGAAAATGATTTGAAGAAACTCAAAATCGATTGCGAAATGTGTATATCGAAGAATATCAACTTTAGACCTACACATAAGAAGGTGGAATTCTTCCAAATGCACTGCCGTTATGGCGTTATATCCACTTCAGTAAGATAAAGAAGGTTAATTAACTTAAATAAGTGAAGAAAATGATTTGAAGAAACTCAATATCGATTGCTAAATGTGTATAACACCTAAACATAAGAAGGTGGAATTCTTCCAAATGCACTGCCGTTATGGCGTTATATCCACTTCAGTAAGATAAAGAAGGTTAATTAACTTAAATAAGTGAAGAAAATGATTTGAAGAAACTCAATATCGATTGCTAAATGTGTATATTCAAGAATATCGACTTTATACCTAAACATAAGAAGGTGGAATTCTTCCAAATGCACTGCCGTTATGGCTTTATATCCACTTCAGTAAGATAAAGAAGGTTAATTAACTTAAATAAGTGAAGAAAATGATTTGAAGAAACTCAATATTGATTGCTAAATGTGTATATATACAAGAATATCGACTTTATAGCTAAATATAAGAAGGTGGAATTCTTCCAAATGCACTGCCGTTATGGCGTTATATCCACTTCAGTAAGATAAAGAAGGTTAATTAACTTAAATAAGTGAAGAAAATGATTTGAAGAAACTTAATATCAAGAATATCGACTTTACACCTAAACATAAGAAGGTGGAATTCTTCCAAATGCACTGCCGTTATGGCTTTATATCCACTTCAGTAAGATAAAGAAGGTTAATTAACTTAAATAAGTGAAGAAAATGATTTGAAGAAACTCAATATCGATTGCTAAATGTGTATATACAAGAATATCGACTTTATACCTAAATATAAGAAGGTGGAATTCTTCCAAATGCACTGCCGTTATGGCTTTATATCCACTTCAGTAAGATGAAGAAGGTTAATTAACTTAAATAAGTGAAGAAAATGATTTGAAGAAACTCAATATCGATTGCTAAATGTGTATATTCAAGAATATAAACTTTGTACCTAAATATAAGAAGGTGGAATTCTTCCAAATGCACTGCCGTTATGGCTTTATATCCACTTCAGTAAGATAAAGAAGGTTAATTAACTTAAATAAGTGAAGAAAATGATTTGAAGAAACTCAATATCGATTGCTAAATGTGTATATACAAGAATATCGACTTTATACCTAAATAGAAGAAAGTGAAATTCTTCGAAATGCACTGCCGTTATGGCGTTATATCCACTTCAGTAAGATAAAGAAGGTTAATTAACTTAAATAAGTGAAGAAAATGATTTGAAGAAACTCAATATCGATTGCTAAATGTGTATATACAAGAATATCGACTTTATACCTAAATATAAGAAGGTGGAATTCTTCCAAATGCACTGCCGTTATGGCTTTATATCCACTTCAGTAAGATGAAGAAGGTTAATTAACTTAAATAAGTGAAGAAAATGATTTGAAGAAACTCAATATCGATTGCTAAATGTGTATATACAAGAATATCGACTTTATACCTAAATATAAGAAGGTGGAATTCTTCCAAATGCACTGCCGTTATGGCTTTATATCCACTTCAGTAAGATAAAGAAGGTTAATTAACTTAAATAAGTGAAGAAAATGATTTGAAGAAACTCAATATCGATTGCTAAATGTGTATATACAAGAATATCGACTTTATACCTAAATATAGAAAGTGGAATTCTTCCAAATGCACTGCCGTTATGGCGTTATATCCACTTCAGTAAGATAAAGAAGGTTAATTAACTTAAATAAGTGAAGAAAATGATTTGAAGAAACTCAATATCGATTGCTAAATGTGTATATACAAGAATATCGACTTTATACCTAAACATAAGAAGGTGGAATTCTTCCAAATGCACTGCCGTTATGGCTTTATATCCACTTCAGTAAGATAAAGAAGGTTAATTAACTTAAATAAGTGAAGAAAATGATTTGAAGAAACTCAATATCGATTGCTAAATGTGTATATACAAGAATATCGACTTTATACCTAAATATAAGAAGGTGGAATTCTTCCAAATGCACTGCCGTTATGGCTTTATATCCACTTCAGTAAGATAAAGAAGGTTAATTAACTTAAATAAGTGAAGAAAATGATTTGAAGAAACTCAATATCGATTGCTAAATGTGTATATACAAGAATATCGACTTTATACCTAAATATAAGAAGGTGGAATTCTTCCAAATGCACTGCCGTTATGGCTTTATATCCACTTCAGTAAGATGAAGAAGGTTAATTAACTTAAATAAGTGAAATATATGATTTGAAGAAACTCAATATCGATTGCTAAATGTGTATATACAAGAATATCGACTTTATACCTAAATATAAGAAGGTGGAATTCTTCCAAATGCACTGCCGTTATGGCTTTATATCCACTTCAGTAAGATAAAGAAGGTTAATTAACTTAAATAAGTGAAGAAAATGATTTGAAGAAACTCAATATCGATTGCTAAATGTGTATATTCAAGAATATCGACTTTATACCTAAACATAAGAAGGTGGAATTCTTCCAAATGCACTGCCGTTATGGCTTTATATCCACTTCAGTAAGATAAAGAAGGTTAATTAACTTAAATAAGTGAAGAAAATGATTTGAAGAAACTCAATATCGATTGCTAAATGTGTATATACAAGAATATCGACTTTATAGCTAAATATAAGAAGGTGGAATTCTTCCAAATGCACTGCCGTTATGGCTTTATATCCACTTCAGTAAGATAAAGAAGGTTAATTAACTTAAATAAGTGAAGAAAATGATTTGAAGAAACTCAATATCGATTGCTAAATGTGTATATACAAGAATATCGACTTTATACCTAAACATAAGAAGGTGGAATTCTTCCAAATGCACTGCCGTTATGGCTTTATATCCACTTCAGTAAGATAAAGAAGGTTAATTAACTTAAATAAGTGAAGAAAATGATTTGAAGAAACTCAATATCGATTGCTAAATGTGTATATACAAGAATATCGACTTTATACCTAAATATAAGAAGGTGGAATTCTTCCAAATGCACTGCCGTTATGGCTTTATATCCACTTCAGTAAGATGAAGAAGGTTAATTAACTTAAATAAGTGAAGAAAATGATTTGAAGAAACTCAATATCGATTGCTAAATGTGTATATACAAGAATATCGACTTTAAAGCTAAACATAAGAAGGTGGAATTCTTCCAAATGCACTGCCGTTATGGCTTTATATCCACTTCAGTAAGATAAAGAAGGTTAATTAACTTAAATAAGTGAAGAAAATGATTTGAAGAAACTCAATATCGATTGCTAAATGTGTATATTCAAGAATATCGACTTTACACCTAAACATAAGAAGGTGGAATTCTTCCAAATGCACTGCCGTTATGGCTTTATATCCACTTCAGTAAGATAAAGAAGGTTAATTAACTTAAATAAGTGAAGAAAATGATTTGAAGAAACTCAATATTGATTGCTAAATGTGTATATTCAAGAATATTCGACTTTATAGCTAAATATCTAATAAGAAGGTGGAATTCTTCCAAATGCACTGCCGTTATGGCGTTATATCCACTTCAGTAAGATAAAGAAGGTTAATTAACTTAAATAAGTGAAGAAAATGATTTGAAGAAACTCAATATCGATTGCTAAATGTGTATATTCAAGAATATCGACTTTACACCTAAACATAAGAAGGTGGAATTCTTCCAAATGCACTGCCGTTATGGCTTTATATCCACTTCAGTAAGATAAAGAAGGTTAATTAACTTAAATAAGTGAAGAAAATGATTTGAAGAAACTCAATATTGATTGCTAAATGTGTATATACAAGAATATCGACTTTATAGCTAAATATAAGAAGGTGGAATTCTTCCAAATGCACTGCCGTTATGGCTTTATATCCACTTCAGTAAGATGAAGAAGGTTAATTAACTTAAATAAGTGAAGAAAATGATTTGAAGAAACTCAATATCGATTGCTAAATGTGTATATTCAAGAATATCGACTTTATACCTAAACATAAGAAGGTGGAATTCTTCCAAATGCACTGCCGTTATGGCTTTATATCCACTTCAGTAAGATAAAGAAGGTTAATTAACTTAAATAAGTGAAGAAAATGATTTGAAGAAACTCAATATAGATTGCTAAATGTGTATATACAAGAATATCGACTTTATACCTAAATATAAGAAGGTGGAATTCTTCCAAATGCACTGCCGTTATGGCTTTATATCCACTTCAGTAAGATGAAGAAGGTTAATTAACTTAAATAAGTGAAGAAAATGATTTGAAGAAACTCAATATCGATTGCTAAATGTGTATATACAAGAATATCGACTTTATACCTAAATATAAGAAGGTGGAATTCTTCCAAATGCACTGCCGTTATGGCTTTATATCCACTTCAGTAAGATAAAGAAGGTTAATTAACTTAAATAAGTGAAGAAAATGATTTGAAGAAACTCAATATCGATTGCTAAATGTGTATATTCAAGAATATCGACTTTACACCTAAACATAAGCAAGGTGGAATTCTTCCAAATGCACTGCCGTTATGGCTTTATATCCACTTCAGTAAGATAAAGAAGGTTAATTAACTTAAATAAGTGAAGAAAATGATTTGAAGAAACTCAATATCGATTGCTAAATGTGTATATACAAGAATATCGACTTTATACCTAAATATAAGAAGGTGGAATTCTTCCAAATGCACTGCCGTTATGGCTTTATATCCGATTCAGTAAGCTAAAGAAGGTTCGTTAACTTAAATAAGTGAAGTAAATGATTTGAAGAAACTCAATATCGATTGCTAAATGTGTATATACAAGAATATCGACTTTATACCTAAATATAAGAAGGTGGAATTCTTCCAAATGCACTGCCGTTATGGCTTTATATCCACTTCAGTAAGATAAGAAGGTTAATTAACTTAAATAAGTGAAGAAAATGATTTGAAGAAACTCAATATCGATTGCTAAATGTGTATATACAAGAATATCGACTTTATACCTAAATATAAGAAGGTGGAATTCTTCCAAATGCACTGCCGTTATGGCTTTATATCCACTTCAGTAAGATGAAGAAGGTTAATTAACTTAAATAAGTGAAGAAAATGATTTGAAGAAACTCAATATCGATTGCTAAATGTGTATATACAAGAATATCGACTTTATACCTAAATATAAGAAGGTGGAATTCTTCCAAATGCACTGCCGTTATGGCTTTATATCCACTTCAGTAAGATGAAGAAGGTTAATTAACTTAAATAAGTGAAGAAAATGATTTGAAGAAACTCAATAACGATTGCTAAATGTGTAATAAGGTGACTTTATACCTAAATATAAGAATGGAATTCTTCCAAATGCACTGCCGTTATGGCGTTATATCCACTTCAGTAAGATGAAGAATGTTAATTAACTTAAATAAGTGAAGAAAATGATTTGAAGAAACTCAATATCGATTGCTAAATGTGTATATACAAGAATATCGACTTTACACCTAAACATAAGAAGGT
>NW_026094728.1:0-4504 GCF_024586455.1 Bactrocera neohumeralis | reverse complement strand
TTATAAATGTGAATATACAAGAAAGTCTTTAAATATAAGATTGTCGAATTTTTCCAAATGCACTGCCGTTATGGCTTTATGTCAACTTCAGTAAGATAAAGAAGGTTAATTAACTTAAATATGTTAAGATAAATGATTTGAAGCAACTTCAATAGTGATTGTCAAATGTGAATATACAAGAAAATCGACTTTATACCTAAATATAAGATTGTCGAATTCTTCCAAATGCACTGCCGTTATGGCTTTATGTCAACTTCAGTAAAGAGGAAGAAGGTTTATTAACTTAAATATGTTAAGATAATGATTTGAAGCAAACTCAATAGTCGATTGAAATGAATATACAAGAAATCGACTTTATAAACTCCTAAATATAAGATTGTCGAATTCTTCCAAATACGCTGTCGCTATGGCCTTATATCAACTTCAGTAAGATGAAGAAGGTAAATTAACTTAAATATGTTAAATTAATGATTTAAAGGAACTCAATATCGACTGCTTAATGTGTATATACAAGAAAGTCGACTTTATACCTAAATATAAGATTGTCGAATTCTTGCAAATGCACTGCCGTTATGGCTTTATGTCAACTTCGGCAATATGAAGAAGGTCAATTAACTTAAATATGTTAAGAAATGATTTGAAAACTCAATATCGATTGCTTAAAATGTATATACAAGAATGTCGACTTTATACCTAAATATAAAAAGGTGGAATTCTTCCAAATGCACTGCCGTTATGGCTTTATATCAACTTCAGTAAGATAAAGAAGGTTAAATAACTTAAATTAGTGAAGGAAGTGATTTGAAGAAACTCAATATCGATTGCTGAATGTGTACACACAAGAAAGTCGACTTTATATCTGAATATAAGATTGTCGAAATCTTCCAAATGCACTGCCGTTATGGCTTTATGTCAACTTCAGTAAGATGAAGAAGGTTAATTAACTTAAATATGTTAAGTTGAGGATTTAAGGCAATTCCATATCAACTGCTAAGTGTGTATATCCAAGAAAATCGCCTTTATACCTGAATATAAGAATGTCGAATTTTTCCAAATGCACTGCCGTTATGGCTTTATGTCAACTTCGATAAGATTAAGAAGGCTAATTAACTTAAATATGTTAAGTTAATGATTGAAACAACTCAATATCGATTGTCAAATGTGAATATACAAGAAAATCGACTTTATACCTTAATATAAGATTGTCGAAATCTTCCAAATGCACTGCCGTTATGGATTTATGTCAACTTCAATAAAATGAAGAAGGAAAATGTCTTAAAGATGTTAAATACATGATTTAAAGCAACTCAATATCGATTGCTTAATGTGTATATACAAGAAAATCGACTTTATACCTTAATATAAGATTGTGGAAATCTTCCAAATGCACTGCCGTTATGGCTTTATGTCCACTTCAGCAAGATGAAGAAGGTAAATTAACTTAAATATGTTAAGATAATGATTTGAAGCAACTCAATATCGATTGCAAATGTGAATATACAAGAAAATCGACTTTATACCTAAATATAAGATTGTCGAATTCTTCCAAATGCACTGCCGTTATGATTTTATATCCACTTCAGTAAGATAAAGAAGGTTAATTAACTTAAATATGTTAAGCTAATGATTTGAAGCAACTCAATATCGACTGCTAAATGTGTATATACAAGAAAATCGACTTTATACCTGAATATAAGATTGTCGAAATCTTCCAAATGCACTGCCGTTATGGCTTTATGTCAACTTCAGTAAGATGAAGAAGGTTAATTAACTTAAATATGTTAAATAATGATTTGAAGCAACTCAATATCGATTGCTAAATGCGAATATACAAGAAAATCGACTCTACACCTTAATATAAGATTGTCGAAATCTTCCAAATGCACTGCCGTTTTGGCTTTATGTCCACTTCAGTAAGATGAAGAAGGAAAATTAACTTAAATATGTTAAGCTAATGATTTGAAGCATCTCAATATCGATTGCTTAATGTGTATATACAAGAAAATCGACTTTATACCTTAATATAGGATTGTCGAAATCTTCCAAATGCACTGCCGTTATGGCTTTATGTCAACTTCAGTAAGATAAAGAAGGTTAATTAACTTAAATATGTGAAACTGATGATTTGAAGCAACTCAATATCGATTGCTAAATGCGAATATACAAGAAAATCGACTTTATACCTAAATATAAGATTGTAGAAATCTTCCAAATGCACTGCCGTTTTGGCTTTATGTCAACTTCAGTAAGATGTAGAAGGTTAATTAACTTAAATATGTTAAGTTAATGATTTGAAGCAACTCAATATCGATTGCTAAATGTGTATATACAAGAAAATCGACTTTATACCTTAATATAAGATTGTGGAATTCTTCCAAATGCACTGCCGTTATGGATTTATGTCAACTTCAGTAAGATGAAGAAGGTTAATTAACTTAAATATGTTAAGTAAATGATTTGAAGTAACGCAATATCGATTGCTAAATGTGAATATACAAGAAAATCGACTTTATACCTAAATATAAGATTGTCGAAATCTTCCAAATGCACTGCCGTCATGGCTTTATGTCAACTTCAGTAAGATGAAGAAGGTTAATTAACTTAAATATTTGATGTTAATGATGTGAAGCAACTCAATATCGACTGCTAAATGTGTATATACAAGAAAATCGACTTTATATATAAGATTGTCGAAATCTTCCAAATGCACTGCCGTTATGATTTTATGTCCACTTCAGTAAGATGAAGAAGGTAAATTAACTTAAATATGTTAAACTAACGATTTGAAGCAACTCCATATCGATTGCTAAATGTGTATATACAAGAAAATCGACTTTATACCTTAATATAAGATTGTCGAAATCTTCCAAATGCACTGCCGTTATGATTTTATGTCAACTTCAGTAAGATGAAGAAGGCAATTAACTTAAATATGTTAAGTTAATGATTTGAAGCAACTCAATATCAATTGCTAATTGTGTATATGCAAGAAAACCGACTTTATACCTAAATATAAGATTGTGGAATTCTTGCAAATGCACTGCCGTTATGGCCTTATGTCCACTTCAGTGAAATGAAGAAGGCTAAATATGTTAAGCTAATGATTTGAAACAACTCCATATCGATTGCCAAATGTGTATATACAAGAAAATCGACTTTATACCTTAATATAAGATTGTGAATTCTTCCAAATGCACCGCCGTTATGGATTTATGTCAACTTCAGTAAGATGAAGAAAGTTAATTAACTTAAATATGTTAAATTAATGATTTAAAGCAACTCAATATCGATTGCTAAATGTGTATATACTTGAAAATCGACTTTATACCTAAATATAAGATTGTAGAAATCTTTCAAATGCACTGCCGTTATGGCTTTATGTCAACTTCAGTAAGATGAAGAAGGCTAATTAACTTAAATATGTTAAGCTTATGATTTGAAGCAACTCAGTATCGATTGCTAAATGTGTATATGCAAGAAAATCGACTTTATACCTATATATAAAATTGTGGAATTTTTCCAAATGCACTGCCGTTATGATTTTATGTCAACTTCAGTAAGATGAAGAAGGTTAATTAACTTAAATATGTTAAGATAATGATTTGAAGCAACTCAATATCGATTGCTAAATGTGAATATACAAGAAAATCGACTTTATACCTAAATATAAGATTGTCGAATTCTTCCAAATGCACTGCCGTTATGATTTTATGTCAACTTCAGTAAGATGAAGAAGGTAAATTAACTTAAATATGTTAAGCTAATGATTTAAAGCAACTCAATATCGACTGCTTAATGTGTATATACAAGAAAACCGACTTTATACCTAAATATAAGATTGTGGAATTCTTCCAAATGCACTGCCGTTATGGATTTATGTCCACTTCAGTAAGATGAAGAAGGTGAGTGAACTTAAATATGTGAAACTGATGATTTGAAGCAACTCAATATCGATTGCTAAATGCGAATATACAAGAAAAATCGACTTTATACCTAAATGGGAGATGGTGAAACTCTTCCAAATGCACTGCCGATATGATTTTATGTCAACTTCAGCAAGATGAAGAAGGTTAATTAACTTAAATATGTTAAGATAATGATTGAAGCAACTCATATCGATTGCTAAATGCGAATATACAAGAAAACCGACTTTATACCTAAGTATAAGATTGTGGGGTTATTCCAAATGGATTGTTGTTATGGCTTTATGTCAACTTCAGTAAGATGAGGAAGGTTAATTAACTTAAATATGTTAAGTTAATGATTTAAAGCAACTCAATATCAACTGCTAAATGTGCATATACAAGAAAATCGACTTTATACCTAAATATAAGATTGTAGAAATCTTCCAAATGCACTGCCGTTATGGCTTTATGTCAACTTCGATAAGATGAAGAAGGCTAATTAACTTAAATATTTGAAGTTAATGATTTGAAGCAACTCCATATCGATTGCTAAATGTGTGTATACAAGAAAACCGACTTTATACCTAAATATACGATTG
>NW_026094727.1:0-6568 GCF_024586455.1 Bactrocera neohumeralis | reverse complement strand
ATAGATTGTTTAATTAGTCAAAAAATCAATTTCCTTAAATAAGTTTTGGAAATGTCCAAATAAAATTCTTTATCTATAACAACCATAAACTCAATAACATCAAAGGAAAAACAAATTTTAAAATTCATTTTTTAAACTTATATCGATTGTTAATTGATTAAAAAAAATCATTCTCCCCTAATTGAGAAATGCCCAAAACACCTTTTTGGGCTTTAACAGCTTAATGTGAATGTATCAAAAAATCGATTCTACACCTCAACTTAAGATTGTGAAATTGCTCCAAATACACTGTCCTTATGGCTATACGACAACTCTATGACAACTCCAATAACATCAAAACGGCGAGTTAGCATAAATATGTAAAGTTCATATTTTTACGCAACTTGATATCGATTGCTTAATGTGTATGTACCAAAAAATCGATTCTACACCTTAATATAAGATTGTGAAATTGCTCCAAATACACTGTCGCTATGGCTATACGACAACTCTATGACAACTCAATAACATCAAAACGGCGAATTAGCACAAATATGTAAAGCTTCTATTTTTACGCAACTGGTTATCGGTTGCTTAATGTGAATGTATCAAAAAATCGATTCTACACCTTAACTTTCGATTGTGAAATTGCTCCAAATACACTGTCGCTATGGCTATACGACAACTCTATGACAACTCAATTAACATCAAAACGGCGAGTTAGCATAAATATGTAAAGTTCATATTTTTACGCAACTTGATATCGATTGCTTAATGTGTATGTACCAAAAAATCAATTCTACACCTTAATATAAGATTGCGAAATTGCTCCAAATACACTGTCGTTATGGCTATACGACAACTCTATGATAACTTCAATAACATCAAAACGGCGAGTTAGCATAAATTTGTAAAATTCATATTTTTACGCAACTTGATATCGATTGCTTAATGTGTATGTACCAAAAAATCAATTCTACACCTTAATATAAGATTGTGAAATTGCTCCAAATACACTGTCGTTATGGCTATACGACAACTCTATGACAACTCCAATAACATCAAAACGGCTAGTTAGCATAAATATGTAAAGTTCATATTTTTACGCAACTTGGTAAAGATTGCTTAATGTGTATGTACCAAAAAATCGATTCTACACCTTAATATAAGATTGTGAAATTGCTCCAAATACACTGTCGTTATGGCTATACGACAACTCTATGACAACTCCAATAACATCAAAACGGCGAGTTAGCATAAATATGTAAAGTTCATATTTTTACGCAACTTGATATCGATTGCTTAATGTGTATGTACAAAAAAATCAATTCTACACCTTAACTTAAGATTGTGAAATTGCTCCAAATACACTGTCGCTATGGCTATACGACAACTCTATGACAACTCCAATAACATCAAAACGGCTAGTTAGCATAAATATGTAAAGTTCATATTTTTACGCAACTTGATAATGATTGCTTAATGTGTATGTATCAAAAAATCGATTCTACAGCGTAACTTAAGATTGTGAAATTGTTTGAAATATACTGTCATTAGGGCTATACGACAACTCTATGACAACTCCAATAACATCAAAACGGCTAGTTAGCATAAATATGTAAAGTTCATATTTTTACGCAACTTGATATCGATTGCTTAATGTGTATGTACCAAAAAATCAGTTCTACACCTTAATATAAGATTGTTAAATTGCTCCAAATACACTGTCGTTATGGCTATACGACAACTCTATGACAACTCCAATAACATCAAAACGGCTAGTTAGCATAAATATGTAAAGTTCATATTTTTACGCAACTTGATATCGATTGCTTAATGTGCATGTACAAAAAAATCGATTCTACACGTTAATATAAAATTGTGAAATTGCTCCAAATACACTGTCGCTGTGGCTATACGACAACTCTATGACAACTCCAATAACATCAAAACGGCGAGTTAGCATAAATATGTAAAGTTCATATTTTTACGCAACTTGATATCGATTGCTTAATGTGTATGTATCAAAAAATCAATTCTACACCTTAATATAAGATTGTGCAATTGCTCCAAATACACTGTCGCTATTGCTATACGACAACTCTATGACAACTCCAATAACATCAAAACGGCTAGTTAGCATAAATATGTAAAGTTCATATTTTTACGCAACTTGATATCGATTGCTTAATGTGTATGTATCAAAAAATCGATTCTACTCCGTAACTTATGATTGTGTAATTGCTCCAAAGACACTGTCGTTATGGCTATACGACAACCCTATGAAAGCTCCAATAACATCAAAACGGCTAAATAGCATAAATATGTAAAGTTCATATTTTACGCAACTTGATATCGATTGCTTAATGTGTATGTACCAAAAAATCAATTCTACACCTTAATATAAGCTTGTGAAGTTGTTCCATATACACTGTCGCTATGGCTATAGGACAACTCTATGACAACTTCAATAACATCAAAAAGGCTATTTAGCATAAATATGTAAAGTTCATATTTTTACAAAACTTGATATCGATTGCTTAATATGTATGTACCAAAAAATCGATTCTACACCTTAATATAAGATTGTGAAATTGCTCCAAATACACTGTCGTTATGGCTATACTCTATGACAACTCCAATAACATCAAAACGGCGAGTTAGCATAAATATGTAAAGTTCATATTTTTACGCAACTTGATATCGATTGCTTAATGTGTATGTACCAAAAAATCAATTCTACACCTTAATATAAGATTGTTAAATTGCTCCAAATACACTGTCGCTATTGCTATAGGACAACTCTATGACAACTCCACTAACATCAAAATGGCGAGGTAGCATATTTATGTAAAATTCACATTTTTACGTATCTTGATATCGGTTTCTTAAGTGTGTATGTATCAAAAAATCGATTCTACACCTTAATATAAGATTGTGAAATTGTTCCAAATACACTGTCGCTATGGCTATACGACAACTCTATGACAACTCCAATAACATCAAAACGGCTAATTAGCATAAATATGTAAAGTTCATATTTTTACGCAACTTGATATCGATTGCTTAATGTGTATGTATCAAAAAATCGTTTTCTATACCTCAATTTAAGATTGTGAAATTGCTCCAAATACACGGTCGGTATGGCTATACGACAACTCTATGACAACTCAATTAACATCAAAACGGCGAGTTAGCATAAATATGTAAAGTTCATATTTTTACGCAACTTGATATCGATTGCTTAATGTGAATGTATCAAAAAATCAGTTCTACACCTTAATATAAGATTGTTAAATTGCTCCAAATACATTGTCGTTATGGCTATACGACAACTCTATGAAAGTTCCAATAACATCAAAACGGCTAAAATTAGCATAAATATGTAAAGTTCATATTTGTACGCAACTTGATATCGATTGCTTAATGTGTATGTACTAAAAAATTGGTTCTACACCTTAATACAAGATTGTGAAATTGCTCCAAATACACTGTCGTTATGGCTATACGACAACTCTATTGCAACTCCAATAACATCAAAACGGCTAGTTAGCAAAAATATGTAAAGTTCATATTTTTACGCAACTTGATATCGATTTCTTAATGTATATGAGATTGTGAAATTGCTCAAAATGCACTGTCGTTATGGCTATACGACAACTCAAATAACATCAAAACGGCTAATTAAATGAAATATGTAAAGTTCATGTTTTTACGCAACTTGATATCGATTGCTTAATGTGTATGTATCAAAAAATCGAT
Organism: Bactrocera neohumeralis; assembly: GCF_024586455.1. Taxonomy (NCBI): domain Eukaryota; kingdom Metazoa; phylum Arthropoda; class Insecta; order Diptera; family Tephritidae; genus Bactrocera; species Bactrocera neohumeralis. Next base: position 2,827 of record NW_026094727.1, on the reverse strand, counting down.
TCTACACCTTAACTTAAGATTGTGAAATTGCTCCAAATACACTGTCGCTATGGCTATACGACAACTCTATGACAACTCCAATAACATCAAAACGGCTAGTTAGCATAAATATGTAAAGTTCATATTTTTACGCAACTTGATATCGATTGCTTAATGTGTATGTATCAAAAATCATTCTACACCTTAATATAAGATTGTTAAATTGTTCCAAATACACTGTCGTTATGGCTATACGACAACTCTATGACAACTCCAATAACATCAAAACGGCTAGTTAGCATAAATATGTAAAGTTCATATTTTTACGCAACTTGATATCGATTGCTTAATGTGTATGTACCAAAAAATCGATTCTACACCTTAGTATAAAATTGTGAAATTGCTCCAAATACACTGTCGTTATGGCTATACGACAACTCTATGACAACTCCAATAACATCAAAACGGCTAATTAGCATAAATATGTAAAGTTCATATTTTTACGCAACTTGATATCGATTGCTTAATGTGTATGTATCAAAAAATCGATTCTACACCTTAATATAAGATTGTGAAATTGCTTCAAATACACTGTCGTTATGGCTATACGACAACTCTATGACAACTCCAATAACATCAAAACGGCTAAGTACCAAAAATCAGTTAGCATAAATATGTAAAGTTCATATTTTTACGCAACTTGATATCGATTGCTTAATGTGTATGTATCAAAAAATCAATTTTACACCTTAATTTAAGATTGTTTGCTCCAAATACACTGTCGTTATGGCTATACGACAACTCTATGACAACTCCAATAACATCAAAACGGCTAGTTAGCATAAATATGTAAAGTTCATATTTTTACGCAACTTGATATCGATTGCTTAATGTGTGTACCAAAAAATCAGTTCTACACCTTAATATAAGATTGTTAAATTGCTCCAAATACACTGTCGTTATGGCTATACGACAACTCTATGACAACTCCAATAACATCAAAACGGCGAGTTAGCATAAATATGTAAAGTTCATATTTTTACGCAACTTGATATCGATTGCTTAATGTGTATGTACCAAAAAATCAGTTCTACACCTTAATATAAGATTGTTAAATTGCTCCAAATACACTGTCGTTATGGCTATACGACAACTCTATGACAACTCAAATAACATCAAAACCGCTAGTTTGCACAAATATGTAAAGCTCATACTTTTACGCAACTTGATATCGATTGCTTAATGTGTATGTACCAAAAAATCACTTCTACACCTTAATATAAGATTGTTAAATTGCTCCAAATACACTGTCGTTATGGCTATACGACAACTCTATGAAAGCTCCAAATAACATCAAAACGGCTAATTAACAGAAATATGTAAAGTTCATATTTTTACTCATCTTGATATCGATTGCTAAATGCGTATGTACTAAAAAATCGATTCTACACCTTAATATAAGATTGTGAAATTGCTCCAAATACACTGTCGTCATGGCTATACGACAACTCCATGACAACTCCAATAACATCAAAACGGCTAAATAGCATAAATATGTAAAGTTCATATTTTTACGCAACTTGATATCGATTGCTTAATGTGAATGTATCAAAAAATCGATTCTACAGCGTAACTTAAGATTGTGAAATTGCTCCAAAGACACTGTCCTTATGGCTATACGACAACTCTATGACAACTCCAATAACATCAAAACGGCGAATTAGCATAAATATGTAAAGTTCATATTTTTACGCAAATTGATATCGATTGCTTAATGTGTATGTACCAAAAAATCAATTCTACACCTTAATATAAGATTGTGAAATTGCTCCAAATACACTGTCGCAATTGCTATAGGACAACTCTATGACAACTCCAATAACATCAAAACGGGTAATTAGATTATATGTAAAGTTCATATTTTTACGCAACTTGATATCGAATGCTTAATGTGTATGTATCAAAAAATCGATTCTACACCTTAATTTAAGATTGTGAAATTGCTCCAAATACACTGTCGCTATGGCTATACGACAACTCTATGACAACTCCAATAACATCAAAACGGCGAATTAGCATAAATATGTAAAGTTCATATTTTTACGCAACTTGATATCGATTGCTTAATGTGTATGTATCAAAAATCGATTCTACACCTTAACTTAAGATTGTGAAATTGCTCCAAATACACTGTCGCTATGGCTATACGACAACTCTATGACAACTCCAATAACATCAAAACGGCGAGTTAGCATAAATATGTAAAGTTCATATTTTTACGCAACTTGATATCGATTGCTTAATGTGAATGTATCAAAAAATCGATTCTACACCTCAACTTAAGATTGTGAAATTGCTCCAAATACACTGTCGTTATGGCTATACGACAACTCTATGACAACTCCAATAACATCAAAACGGCGAGTTAGCATAAATATGTAAAGTTCATATTTTTACGCAACTTGATATCGATTGCTTAATGTGTATGTACCAAAAAATCAATTCTACACCTTAATATAAGATTGCGAAATTGCTCCAAATACAATGTCGTTATGGCTATACGACAACTCTATGAAAGCTCCAATAACATCAAAACGGCGAATTAGCATAAATATGTAAAGTTCATATTTTTACGCAAATTGATATCGATTGCTTAATGTGTATGTACCAAAAAATCAATTCTACACCTTAATATAAGATTGTGAAATTGCTCCAAATACACTGTCGCAATTGCTATAGGACAACTCTATGACAACTCCAATAACATCAAAACGGGTAATTAGATTATATGTAAAGTTCATATTTTTACGCAACTTGATATCGAATGCTTAATGTGCATGTATCAAAA
>NW_026094726.1:0-4646 GCF_024586455.1 Bactrocera neohumeralis | reverse complement strand
AGTAAGATGAAGAAATGATTGATTTGAAGAAACTCAATATCGATTGCTAAATGTGTATATAAGAATATCGACTTTATACCTAAATATAAGAAGGTGGAATTCTTCCAAATGCACTGCCGGTATGGCTTTATATCCACTTCAGTAAGACGAAGAAGGTTAATTAACTTAAATAAGTGAAAGAAATGATTTGAAGAAACTCAATATCGATTGCTAAATGTGTATATACAAGAATATCGACTTTATACCTAAATATAAGAAGGTGGAATTCTTCCAAATGCACTGCCGTTATGGCTTTATATCCACTTCAGTAAGATGAAGAAGGTTAATTAACTTAAATAAGTGAAGGAAATGATTTGAAGAAACTCAATATCGATTGCTAAATGTGTATATACAAGAATATCGACTTTATACCTAAATATAAGAAGGTGGAATTCTTCCAAATGCACTGCCGTTATGGCTTTATATCCACTTCAGTAAGATGAAGAAGGTTAATTAACTTAAATAAGTGAAGGAAATGATTTGAAGAAACTCAATATCGATTGCTAAATGTGTATATACAAGAATATCGACTTTATACCTAAATATAAGAAGGTGGAATTCTTCCAAATGCACTGCCGTTATGGCTTTATATCCACTTCAGTAAGATGAAGAATGTTAATTAACTTAAATAAGTGAAGGAATGATTTGAAGAAACTCAATATCGATTGCTAAATGTGTATATACAAGAATATCGACTTTATACCTAAATATAAGAAGGTGGAATTCTTCCAAATGCACTGCCGTTATGGCTTTATATCCACTTCAGTAAGATGAAGAAGGTTAATTAACTTAAATAAGTGAAGGAAATGATTTGAAGAAACTCAATATCGATTGCTAAATGTGTATATACAAGAATATCGACTTTATACCTAAATATAAGAAGGTGGAATTCTTCCAAATGCACTGCCGTTATGGCTTTATATCCACTTCAGTAAGATGAAGAAGGTTAATTAACTTAAATAAGTGAAAGAAATGATTTGAAGAAACTCAATATCGATTGCTAAATGTGTATATACAAGAATATCGACTTTATACCTAAATATAAGAAGGTGGAATTCTTCCAAATGCACTGCCGTTATGGCTTTATATCCACTTCAGTAAGATGAAGAAGGTTAATTAACTTAAATAAGTGAAGGAAATGATTTGAAGAAACTCAATATCGATTGCTAAATGTGTATATACAAGAATATCGACTTTATACCTAAATATAAGAAGGTGGAATTCTTCCAAATGCACTGCCGTTATGGCTTTATATCCACTTCAGTAAGATGAAGAAGGTTAATTAACTTAAATAAGTGAAAGAAATGATTTGAAGAAACTCAATATCGATTGCTAAATGTGTATATACAAGAATATCGACTTTATACCTAAATATAAGAAGGTGGAATTCTTCCAAATGCACTGCCGTTATGGCTTTATATCCACTTCAGTAAGATGAAGAAGGTTAATTAACTTAAATAAGTGAAGGAAATGATTTGAAGAAACTCAATATCGATTGCTAAATGTGTATATACAAGAATATCGACTTTATACCTAAATATAAGAAGGTGGAATTCTTCCAAATGCACTGCCGTTATGGCTTTATATCCACTTCAGTAAGATGAAGAATGGTTATTAACTTAAGTAAGTGAAGGAAATGATTTGAAGAAACTCAATATCGATTGCTAAATGTGTATAAAGAAGAATATCGACTTTATACCTAAATATAAGAAGGTGGAATTCTTCCAAATGCACTGCCGTTATGGCTTTATATCCACTTCAGTAAGATGAAGAATGGTTAATAACTTAAGTAAGTGAAGGAAATGATTTGAAGAAACTCAATATCGATTGCTAAATGTGTATATACAAGAATATCGACTTTATACCTAAATATAAGAAGGTGGAATTCTTCCAAATGCACTGCCGTTATGGCTTTATATCCACTTCAGTAAGAAGAAGAATGTTAATTAACTTAAATAAGTGAAAAAAATGATTTGAAGAAACTCAATATCGATTGCTAAATGTGTATATACAAGAATATCGACTTTATACCTAAATATAAGAAGGTGGAATTCTTCCAAATGCACTGCCGTTATGGCTTTATATCCACTTCAGTAAGATGAAGAAAGGTTATTAACTTAAATAAGTGAAAGAAATGATTTGAAGAAGATGTGTATATACAAGAATATTTACTTTATACTTAAACATAAGAAGGTGGAATTCTTCCAAATGCACTGCCGTTATGGCTTTATATCCACTTCAGTAAGAGAAAGAAGGTTAATTAACTTAAATAAGTGAAGGAAATGATTTGAAGAAACTCAATATCGATTGCTAAATGTGTATATACAAGAATATCGACTTTATACCTAAATATAAGAAGGTGGAATTCTTCCAAATGCACTGCCGTTATGGCTTTATATCCACTTCAGTAAGATGAAGAAGGTTAATTAACTTAAATAAGTGAAGGAAATGATTTGAAGAAACTCAATATCGATTGCTAAATGTGTATATACAAGAATATCGACTTTATACCTAAATATAAGAAGGTGGAATTCTTCCAAATGCACTGCCGTTATGGCTTTATATCCACTTCAGTAAGATGAAGAAGGTTAATTAACTTAAATAAGTGAAAAAATGATTTGAAGAAACTCAATATCGATTGCTAAATGTGTATATACAAGAATATCGACTTTATACCTAAATATAAGAAGGTGGAATTCTTCCAAATGCACTGCCGTTATGGCTTTATATCCACTTCAGTAAGATGAAGAAGGTTAATTAACTTAAATAAGTGAAGGAAATGATTTGAAGAAACTCAATATCGATTGCTAAATGTGTATATACAAGAATATCGACTTTATACCTAAATATAAGAAGGTGGAATTCTTCCAAATGCACTGCCGTTATGGCTTTATATCCACTTCAGTAAGATGAAGAATGGTTATTAACTTAAATAAGTGAAAGAAATGATTTGAAGAAACTCAATATCGATTGCTAAATGTGTATATACAAGAATATCGACTTTATATCTAAATATAAGAAGGTGGAATTCTTCCAAATGCACTGCCGTTATGGCTTTATATCCACTTCAGTAAGATGAAGAAGGTTAATTAACTTAAATAAGTGAAAGAAATGATTTGAAGAAACTCAATATCGATTGCTAAATGTGCATATACAAGAATATCGACTTTATATCTAAATATAAGAAGGTGGAATTCTTCCAAATGCACTGCCGTTATGGCTTTATATCCACTTCAGTAAGATGAAGAAGGTTAATTAACTTAAATAAGTGAAAGAAATGATTTGAAGAAACTCAATATCGATTGCTAAATGTGTATATACAAGAATATCGACTTTATACCTAAATATAAGAAGGTGGAATTCTTCCAAATGCACTGCCGTTATGGCTTTATATCCACTTCAGTAAGATGAAGAAGGTTAATTAACTTAAATAAGTGAAGGAAATGATTTGAAGAAACTCAATATCGATTGCTAAATGTGTATATACAAGAATATCGACTTTATACCTAAATATAAGAAGGTGGAATTCTTCCAAATGCACTGCCGTTATGGCTTTATATCCACTTCAGTAAGATGAAGAAGGTTAATTAACTTAAATAAGTGAAAGAAATGATTTGAAGAAACTCAATATCGATTGCTAAATGTGTATATACAAGAATATCGACTTTATACCTAAATATAAGAAGGTGGAATTCTTCCAAATGCACTGCCGTTATGGCTTTATATCCACTTCAGTAAGATGAAGAATGGTTACTAACTTAAATAAGTGAAGGAAATGATTTGAAGAAACTCAATATCGATTGCTAAATGTGTATATACAAGAATATCGACTTTATACCTAAATATAAGAAGGTGGAATTCTTCCAAATGCACTGCCGTTATGGCTTTATATCCACTTCAGTAAGATGAAGAAGGTTAATTAACTTAAATAAGTGAAAGAAATGATTTGAAGAAACTCAATATCGATTGCTAAATGTGTATATACAAGAATATCGACTTTATACCTAAATATAAGAAGGTGGAATTCTTCCAAATGCACTGCCGTTATGGCTTTATATCCACTTCAGTAAGATGAAGAAGGTTAATTAACTTAAATAAGTGAAAGAAAAGATTTGAAGAAACTCAATATCGATTGCTAAATGTGTATATACAAGAATATCGACTTTATACCTAAATATAAGAAGGTGGAATTCTTCCAAATGCACTGCCGTTATGGCTTTATATCCACTTCAGTAAGATGAAGAATGTTAATTAACTTAAATAAGTGAAGGAAATGATTTGAAGAAACTCAATATCGATTGCTAAATGTGTATATACAAGAATATCGACTTTATACCTAAATATAAGAAGGTGGAATTCTTCCAAATGCACTGCCGTTATGGCTTTATATCCACTTCAGTAAGATGAAGAAGGTCAATTAACTTAAATAAGTGAAAGAAATGATTTGAAGAAACTCAATATCGATTGCTAAATGTGTATATACAAGAATATCGACTTTATACCTAAATATAAGAAGGTGGAATTCTTCCAAATGCACTGCCGTTATGGCTTTATATCCACTTCAGTAAGATGAAGAATGTTAATTAACTTAAATAAGTGAAGGAGAT
>NW_026094725.1:0-6637 GCF_024586455.1 Bactrocera neohumeralis | reverse complement strand
TGTAGAATATGGTCGAATGAAAGCATGTCCGAGTATTAGATCCTAAGTGTGCTCTGTCGAAACCACACAAAGGGAAACCCCACAATCTGCGCCAACTACCGTAGAATAGGCTTCCTCAACATCACATATGATATTACACAACGTGAACGTGTGAAAAATTGAAGCTCATCGTCAACAAACTGATTGGACCTTATCAGTGTGGCCTTAGGCCTGCGAAATCAACAACTATCCAGATATTCACCATGCACCAAATCTTGGAATGTACACGTGAAAAGAGGATCGACATACACCACCTCTTCGCTGATTTCAAAGCTATTTTTGGAGCTACCTTTATGTCGCTATGTGCGAACTTGGAATCCCCGCAAAACTAATACGGTTGTGTAAACTGACGTAGAACAATACCAAAAGCCCCGTCAGGATCGAGAAGGACCTCTCTGAGCCGTTCGATACCAAACAAGGTTTCAGACAAGGGGAATTCCTGTCGTGTGAGTTCTTCAATATACTCTTGGAGAAAATAATTCGAGCTGCGGATCTGAATAGAGAAGGTACAATCTTCTGTAGGAGTGTACAACTGCTGGTTTATGCTGATGACATCGATAACATTGGTCATAAAAACCGTGACGTTAGTTCTGCTTTCTACTTCTTCTTCTTCTTAATTGGCGTAGACAACGCTTACGCGATTATAGCCGAGTTAACAACAGCGCGCCAGTCGTTTCTCCTTTTCGCTACGTGGCGCCAATTGGATATTCCAAGCGTAGCCAGGTCCTTCTCCACTTGGTCCTTCCAACGGAGTGGAGGTCTTCCTCTTCCTCTGCTTCCCGGCGGGTACAGCGTCGAATACTTTCAGAGCTGGAGTGTTTTCGTCCATTCGGACAACATGACCTAGCCAGCGTAGCCGCTGTCTTTTAATTCGCTGAACTACTTCGATGTCGTCGTATATCTCGTACAGTTCATCGTTCCATCGAATGCGATATTCGCCGTGGCTAACGCGCAAAGGACCATAAATCTTTCGCAGAACTTTTCTCTCGAAAACTCGCAACGTCGACTCATCAGTTGTTGACATCGTCCAAGCCTCTGCACCATATAGCAGGACGGGAATTATGAGCGACTTATAGAGTTTGGCTTTTGTTCGTCGAGAGAGGACTTTACTTTTCAATTGCCTACTCAGTCCGAAGTAGCACCTGTTGGCAAGAGCAATCCTGCGTTGGATTTCCAGGCTGACATTGTTGGTGGTGTTAATACTGGTTCCTAAATAGACGAAATTATCTACAACTTCAAAGTTATGACTGTCAACAGTGACGTGAGAGCCAAGTCGCGAGTGCGACGACTGTTTGTTTGATAACAGGAGATATTTCGTCTTGCCCTCGTTCACTGCCAGACCCATTTTCTGTGCTTCCTTGTCCAGCCTGGAGAAAGCAGAACTAACGGCGCGGGTGTTGAGGCCGATGATATCAATATCGTCGGCATACGCCAGCAGCTGTACACTCTTATAGAAGATGGTACCTTCTCTGTTTAGTTCTGCAGCTCGTACTATTTTCTCCAGAAGCAGGTTGAAAAAGTCACACGATAGGGAATCGCCTTGTCTGAAACCTCGTTTGGTATCGAACGGCTCGGAGAGGTCCTTCCCGATTTACCAAATTCAGACATCGCGGCATAGAGGCAGTTCCTTTTCGTGCTGTCGAAAGCAGCTTTGAAATCGACGAAGAGGTGGTGTGTGTCGATTCTCCTTTCACGGGTCTTTTCCAAGATTTGGCGCATGGTGAATATCTGGTCGGTTGTTGATTTTCCAGGTCTAAAGCCACACTGATAAGGTCCAATCAGTTTGTTGACGGTGGGCTTTAATCTTTCACACAATACGCTCGATAGAACCTTATATGCGATGTTGAGGAGGCTAATCCCACGGTAGTTGGCGCAAATTGTGGGGTCTCCTTTTTTATGGATTGGGCATAGCACACTTAAATTCCAATCGTTGGGCATGCTTTCGTCCGACCATATTTTACAAAGAAGCTGATGCATGCTCCTTATCAGTTCTTCGCCGCCGTGTTTGAATAGCTCGGCCGGTAATCCATCGGCCCCCGCCGCTTCGTTGTTCTTCAGGCGGGTAATTGCTATTCGAACTTCCTCATGGTCGGGCAATGGGACGTCTGCTCCATCGTCATCGATTGGGGAATCGGGTTCGCCTTCTCCTGGCGTTGTGCATTCTCTGCCATTCAGCAGGCTGGAGAAGTGTTCCCTCCATAATTTAAGTATGCTCTGGGCATCGGTCACTAGATCAGTATGCTCCGGTCTTGAAACCTTCTGTAAGCCGCCGCATTTTTTCGTAGAATTTTCGAGCATTACCCCCGTCGGCCAGCTTATCAAGCTCTTCATACTCACGCATTTCGGCCTCTTTCTTTTTCTGTCTGCAGATGCGTCTCGCTTCCCTCTTCAATTCTCGGTATCTATCCCATCCCGCACGTGTTGTGGTCGATCGTAACGTTGCGAGATAGGCAGCCTGTTTTCTCTCCGCTGCGGCGCGGCACTCCTCGTCGTACCAGTTGTTCTTTTGCACTTTCCGAAAACCAATGGTTTCGGATGCAGCTGTACGTAAGGAGTTTGAAATGCCGTCCCACAGTTCCCTTATACCGAGTTGTTGATGAGTGCTCTCAGAGAGCAGGAGTGCAAGCCGAGTAGAAAATCGTTCGGCAGTCTGTTGTGATTGCAGCTTTTCGACGTGGAACCTTCCTTGTGTTTGTTGGCGTGCGTTTTTTGCTGCACAGAGGCGGGTGCGAATCTTGGCTGCAACAAGATAGTGGTCCGAGTCGATGTTAGGACCTCGTAGCGCACGCACATCTAAAACACTGGAGACGTGTCTTCCGTCTATCACAACATGATCGATCTGGTTGGTAGTTTTTCGATCCGGAGACAGCCAGGTAGCTTGATGAATTTTTTTGTGCTGGAATCTAGTACTACAGATAACCATATTTCGGGCCCTGGCGAAGTCGATCAGCCTCAACCCATTTGGGGATGTTTCCTCGTGGAGGCTGAATTTACCGACCATAGTTCCAAAGATACCTTCTTTGCCCACCCTGGCGTTAAAGTCGCCAAGCACGATTTTGACATCGTGGCGGGGGCATCTCTCATAAGTGCGTTCCAAGCATTCATAAAAGGCAGGCATCTTTGTCGGAGCGTGGGCGCAGATCAGCGATATGTTGAAGAACCTCGCTTTCATGCGGATTGTGGCTAGACGTTCATTCACCGGAGTGAATGATAGTACTCGGCGACGGAGTCTCTCTCCCACCACGAATCCCACACCAAACTTGCGCTCCTTTATATGGCCACTGTAGTAAATGTCACAAGGACCTACTCGTCTTTGTCCTTATCCCGTCCATCGCATTTCTTGGACGGCGGTGATGTCAGCCTTTGGTCAAAGACCGGAAGTCGTGAGCTGCTTGAGTCATATGTAAAAGAATCGTTTCTGGCCACTCCCAAGTGAATGGCGATCAGAGAACTTTCCTCACTTGCGTGAACTTCTACACATGACCCCATCCTCCTTTCCTCATCGTGAACTTCTACACATGACCCCATCCATCCTGGTTGGACAAAAAAACAAAACAAATGGTTCTGATAGTGAACGCGAGCAAGTTGAAATATCCCCTGTCATCAAACAAACAGTCGTCGCACTGGCGACTTGCCTTTGACGTCACTGTTGACAGTCTTAACTTCGAAGTCGTAGATAATTTCGTCTATTCTGGAGCCAGGATTAACACCAACAATAACGTCAGCCTCGAAATCCAACGCAGAATAACTCTTGTCACAAGGTGCTACTTCGGACTGAGTAGGTAAATGAAAAGTAAAGTCCTCTCTCGACGAACTAAGACCAAATTCTACAAGTCACTTATCATTTCCGTCCTGCTATATGGTGTAGAAGATCTGATGAGTCGGTGTTGCGAGTTTTTGAGTGAAAGATTCTGCAGAAGATCTGTAGTCCATTGTGCATTGGCAACAGCGAATACCACAGCCGATGGAGCTGTACCATACACTATTTAAAAATATGCTCATCCTTCACAACTTAAAACAAAGGCACGGTTTTAGCATAATTTTACTAAACGGTCTTTTGTTCTGAAGGGGTTCGCTTTTTACTGGCGTGAGTGTTGCTGGGACAGTTATTTGCATATTGTATTATAAAAAAGAGAAAACTTAAAGGTGGTTACAACTTTTATGAGCCTGTTATACAGCCTTTTCCATTGTCTTTCAGAAGAGAATTACCAATTACTCTTTTCTAAATTTTCCTGCAGTGTAAGTTTAGAGGTTCTGAGTTCATCTTATATACTTGTGCCTGAACATAGCTATCACTGTTATTTTGTGGTATTCAAATTTCAATACACCCACAAAGGTGTTGTAAAATATGCGACATGCAACATGAAGTGACTTCTACTTTCAGTGTCAGCTAAGCAGTTGAAGTTGTTGAAAATGATATTGACTATACTACGTACTCAGTTGTAAACAAATTCTTGCGGACTACACAATATACCTAGGTGTTTATACCTACTGGTATGTTAACAAACAAGAATTTTGGTTTTTGGCTGTTTTACGGAAGTCATGTTACACGACTAACAAAGTAGCGGTGGACGTGAAAACGGTAAACGGTAAACGGTATTAAACGGAGTTATAATATTGAATATGTACATAAACACTATTAGAAAGCAGATCATGTTCGTTTAATGGCAGAGCTGTCTGGATCTAGGTAGTTTAGGAATTTTGTAAATAAAAATGGTATACTACTATGAGCAAAATATAATAAAACTTTGCTCAGATTTTAAAAATTCTCAATTTAGTTATTCGTAATTCTCTTTTGTCCCAATATAGTTGTGCCAATGTTTTTGCAATCCTCGAAACAGTTGTTAAAGTTTCAATTGACTCAAAACGGTTTCTGCGGAGAAATCGTTTGAGTTTGCTGAATAGTCAAAAGTCACACGAAACCAATTCAGACGATATTGGTTGAAAGTTTGGCTAAAAACTCACAAAGATTCAATGCAGTATGCGACTGTGCATTATCGTGATGCAAATACCAAGAGTTGTTGGCCTATAATTCTAAATAATAATCTTTCGCAGAACTTTTCTCTGGAGGAAGGAGTCATGTGTAGAAGTTCACGCAAGTGAGGAAAGTTCTCTGATCGCCATTCACTTGTGAGTGGCCAGAAACGATACTTTACATATGGCTCAAGCAGCTCACGACTTCCGGTTTTAGACCAAGTATCCTCTGGGTAGCTTAAGAACATCCGTTCGAAGGCGAGCTAAAGTGAGAAGGCGAAATATCCCCTACACAGAGTTGTGCGCTGGGTTTGAGACCCGCCACGTAAAAAACGCCCAAAATGAAAAGATACAAACAGCCTCCGATGAGAGACCCCGCTTTTGATGTCGACCACAGCAAACGAAACAAGGATTATTCGGAGTTCACCACACCTCAATAATCGAAGAAAACTGTCAATATAACCTTGATTTTTGACCTGCTCTGACGTATTTTTTTCAGCTTCGGATCACTTTTGCACGATATTCGGCTGATTGATTGTCTGTTTCCGGGTCGTAAGCATATATCCTAGACTCATCGCCAGTAATAACACGTTTTATGACATTCTGATAATCGGTAAGCGTTGTTTCACAGACGTTAACGCGTCGCTGTGTTTTCGAAAAGATTTAGTGATTTTGGAACCAACCGTGCATTCACTTTTCTTTGTTTGTTTTAATCGTCGATTCTCAAGCACCAATTCCTTTTTATTGACGTGTGATGATCAGTTGATGTTGATGGTCATTCTGAACGTGATTCGTCGCCAACGCGTTCTCGACCCTCTTTGAACAATTTGAACCAATCAATAACACTTGCTCGCGGCAAACCATTATCACCAGAAGCCTTTTCCAACATGTTGCACGTTTCGGCACCAGAAATTTGCTTCCGCACACAAAATTTAATGGAGCTTTTTTGTAGAATAATTTCATTCATCGAAAATTCGCCGAATGAATCTTATACAACAGAAAGACAAGCGCATACTAAGCACTAATGATTATTTTGATGTGACATTTAATACAGATATCACTGGCAGTCATACCAACCTAGAAAAAAATATTTCGACGAATGGAACTTCGCGCGAAACTTAAAATAAAAAGGCTTACTAATCTTTTCCCACAGTAAGCATTTTATCGAACGTGGATTGCTTTGAAGGGAGTGAAATTGATTTGGAAAAGGGTACTTTTTGTTTGTCAAATTGTCAAATGATGCTATGAAATGCTACTCCATCTAACGTAATCTCCAAATTTGGCACTGGGCGATTTCTTCTTGGTTCAAAACTTGAAAAAAAAATCACCCGGTGGAAAGAAATTTATTGCTATCACGGTGGTCTACTTAGCAGACCTTCAGCAAAAGGAGTATTCAGACAGGTTAAAGATTCGTTGGCATACAGGCTCCTTAAAACGTTTGCATACGAATGGCATATCGGTCGGGATCTTTGGGATTTGTGCCAACAGCACGTCTTGCTCTTTGAAATTCCCAGTCAAAAATGTTTTATTGATAATACAATTCATCATTTACTTGACTAAAGGTCTGGTTTGGCTGGAATGTCGTGGTGAAATTATGTTTCGAATGAGCATGAATCAAATAATC
>NW_026094724.1:0-7020 GCF_024586455.1 Bactrocera neohumeralis | reverse complement strand
AAAGTCGATATTCTTATATACACATTTAGCAATCGATATTGAGTTTTCTTCAAATCATTTCCTTCACTTATTTAAGTTAATAACCTTCTTCATCTTACTGAAGTGTATCTAATTTATCGATATTGAGTTGCTTCAAATCATTTCCTTCACTTATTTAAGTTAATTAACCTCTTCATCTTACTGAAGTGGATATAAAGCCATAACGGCAGTGCATTTGGAAGAATTCCACCTTCTTATATTTAGGTATAAAGTCGATATTCTTCTATATACACATTTAGCAATCGATATTGAGTTTCTTCAAATCATTTACTTCACTTATTTAAGTTAATTAACCTTCTTCATCTTACTGAAGTGGATATAAAGCCATAACGGCAGTGCATTTGGAAGAATTCCACCTTCTTATATTTAGGTATAAAGTCGATATTCTTGTATATACACATTTAGTAATCGATATTGAGTTTCTTCAAATCATTTACTTCACTTATTTAAGTTAATTAGACTTCTTCATCTTACTGAAGTGGATATAAAGCGATAACGGCAGTGCATTTGGAAGAATTCCACCTTCTTATATTTAGGTATAAAGTCGATATTCTTCTATATACACATTTAGCAATCGATATTGAGTTTCGTCAAATCATCTCCTTCACTTATTTAAGTTAATTAACATTCTTCATCTTACTGAAGTGGATATAAAGCCATAACGGCAGTGCATTTGGAAGAATTCCACCTTCTTATATTTAGGTATAAAGTCGATATTCTTGTATATACACATTTAGCAATCGATATTGAGTTTCTTCAAATCATTTCCTTTACTTATTTAAGTTAATTAACCTTCTTCATCTTACTGAAGTGGATATAAAGCCATAACGGCAGTGCATTTGGAAGAATTCCACCTTCTTATATTTAGGTATAAAGTCGATATTCTTGTATATACACATTTAGCAATCGATATTGAGTTTCTTCAAATCATTTCCTTCACTTATTTAAGTTAATTAACCTTCTTCATCTTACTGAAGTGGATATAAAGCCATAACGGCAGTGCATTTGGAAGAATTCCACCTTCTTATATTTAGGTATAAAGTCGATATTCTTGTATATACACATTTAGCAATCGATATTGAGTTTCTTCAAATCATTTCTTCACTTATTTAAGTTAATTAACCTTCTTCATCTTACTGAAGTGGATATAAAGCCATAACGGCAGTGCATTTGGAAGAATTCCACCTTCTTATATTTAGGTATAAAGTCGATATTCTTCTATATACACATTTAGCAATCGATATTGAGTTTCTTCAAATCATTTCCTTCACTTATTTAAGTTAATTAACCTTCTTCATCTTACTGAAGTGGATATAAAGCCATAACGGCAGTGCATTTGGAAGAATTCCACCTTCTTATATTTAGGTATAAAGTCGATATTCTTGTATATACACATTTAGCAATCGATATTGAGTTTCTTCAAATCATTTCTTTCACTTATTTAAGTTAATTAACCTTCTTCATCTTACTGAAGTGGATATAAAGCCATAACGGCAGTGCATTTGGAAGAATTCCACCTTCTTATATTTAGGTATAAAGTCGATATTCTTCTATATACACATTTAGCAATCGATATTGAGTTTCGTCAAATCATTTCCTTCACTTATTTAAGTTAATTAACCTTCTTCATCTTACTGAAGTGGATATAAAGCCATAACGGCAGTGCATTTGGAAGAATTCCACCTTCTTATATTTAGGTATAAAGTCGATATTCTTGTATATACACATTTAGCAATCGATATTGAGTTTCTTCAAATCATTTCCTTCACTTATTTAAGTTAATTAACCTTCTTCATCTTACTGAAGTGGATATAAAGCCATAACGGCAGTGCATTTGGAAGAATTCCACCTTCTTATATTTAGGTATAAAGTCGATATTCTTGTATATACACATTTAGCAATCGATATTGAGTTTCTTCAAATCATTTCCTTCACTTATTTAAGTTAATTAACCTTCTTCATCTTACTGAAGTGGATATAAAGCCATAACGGCAGTGCATTTGGAAGAATTCCACCTTCTTATATTTAGGTATAAAGTCGATATTCTTGTATATACACATTTAGCAATCGATATTGAGTTTCTTCAAATCATTTCTTCACTTATTTAAGTTAATTAACCTTCTTCATCTTACTGAAGTGGATATAAAGCCATAACGGCAGTGCATTTGGAAGAATTCCACCTTCTTATATTTAGGTATAAAGTCGATATTCTTCTATATACACATTTAGCAATCGATATTGAGTTTCTTCAAATCATTTCTTTCACTTATTTAAGTTAATTAACCTTCTTCATCTTACTGAAGTGGATATAAAGCCATAACGGCAGTGCATTTGGAAGAATTCCACCTTCTTATATTTAGGTATAAAGTCGATATTCTTGTATATACACATTTAGCAATCGATATTGAGTTTCTTCAAATCATTTCTTTCACTTATTTAAGTTAATTAACCTTCTTCATCTTACTGAAGTGGATATAAAGCCATAACGGCAGTGCATTTGGAAGAATTCCACTTTCTTATATTTAGGTATAAAGTCGATATTCTTGTATATACACATTTAGCAATCGATATTGAGTTTCTTCAAATCATTTTCTTCACTTATTTAAGTTAATTAACCTTCTTCATCTTACTGAAGTGGATATAAAGCCATAACGGCAGTGCATTTGGAAGAATTCCACCTTCTTATATTTAGGTATAAAGTCGATATTCTTGTATATACACATTTAGCAATCGATATTGAGTTTCTTCAAATCATTTCCTTCACTTATTTAAGTTAATTAACCTTCTTCATCTTACTGAAGTGGATATAAAGCCATAACGGCAGTGCATTTGGAAGAATTCCACCTTCTTATATTTAGGTATAAAGTCGATATTCTTGTATATACACATTTAGCAATCGATATTGAGTTTCTTCAAATCATTTCCTTCACTTATTTAAGTTAATTAACCTTCTTCATCTTACTGAAGCAGATATAAAGCCAAACGGCAGTGCATTTGGAAGAATTCCACCTTCTTATATTTAGGTATAAAGTCGATATTCTTGTATATACACATTTAGCAATCGATATTGAGTTTCTTCAAATCATTTCTTCACTTATTTAAGTTAATTAACCTTCTTTATCTTACTGAAGTGGATATAAAGCCATAACGGCAGTGAATTTGGAAGAATTCCACCTTCTTATATTTAGGTATAAAGTCGATATTCTTGTATATACACATTTAGCAATCGATATTGAGTTTCTTCAAATCATTTCTTTCACTTATTTAAGTTAATTAACCTTCTTCATCTTACTGAAGTGGATATAAAGCCATAACGGCAGTGCATTTGGAAGAATTCCACCTTCTTATATTTAGGTATAAAGTCGATATTCTTGTATATACACATTTAGCAATCGATATTGAGTTTCTTCAAATCATTTCTTCACTTATTTAAGTTAATTAACCTTCTACATCTTACTGAAGTGGATATAAAGCCATAACGGACAGCGCATTTGGAAGAATTCCACCTTCTTATATTTAGGTATAAAGTCGATATTCTTGTATATACACATTTAGCAATCGATATTGAGTTTCTTCAAATCATTTTTTTCACTTATTTAAGTTAATTAACCTTCTTCATCTTACTGAAGTGGATATAAAGCCATAACGGCAGTGAATTTGGAAGAATTCCACCTTCTTATATTTAGGTATAAAGTCGATATTCTTGTATATACACATTTAGCAATCGATATTGAGTTTCTTCAAATCATTTTCTTCACTTATTTAAGTTAATTAACCTTCTTCATCTTACTGAAGTGGATATAAAGCCATAACGGCAGTGCATTTGGAAGAATTCCACCTTCTTATATTTAGGTATAAAGTCGATATTCTTGTATATACACATTTAGCAATCGATATTGAGTTTCTTCAAATCATTTCCTTCACTTATTTAAGTTAATTAACCTTCTTCATCTTACTGAAGTGGATATAAAGCCATAACGGCAGTGCATTTGGAAGAATTCCACCTTCTTATATTTAGGTATAAAGTCGATATTCTTCTATATACACATTTAGCAATCGATATTGAGTTTCTTCAAATCATTTCCTTCACTTATTTAAGTTAATTAACCTTCTTCATCTTACTGAAGTGGATATAAAGCCATAACGGCAGTGCATTTGGAAGAATTCCACCTTCTTATATTTAGGTATAAAGTCGATATTCTTCTATATACACATTTAGCAATCGATATTGAGTTTCTTCAAATCATTTCCTTCACTTATTTAAGTTAATTAACCTTCTTCATCTTACTGAAGTGGATATAAAGCCATAACGGCAGTGCATTTGGAAGAATTCCACCTTCTTATATTTAGGTATAAAGTCGATATTCTTCTACATACACATTTAGCAATCGATTTAAGTTTCCTCAAATCATTTCCTTCACTTACTTAAGTTAATTAACCTTCTTCATCTTACTGAAGTGGATATAAAACCATAACGGCAGTGCATTCGGAAGAATTCCACCTTCTAATGTTTAGGTATAAATTCGATATTCTTGTATTTACACAACTTGCAATCGATATTGAGTTTCTTCAAATCATTTGCTTCACTTATTTAAGTTAATTAACCTTCTTTATCTTACTGAAGTGGATATAAAGCCATAACGGCAGTGCATTTGGAAGAATTCCACCTTCTTATATTTAGGTATAAAGTCGATATTCTTGTATATACACATTTAGCAATCGATATTGAGTTTCTTCAAATCATTTCTTCACTTATTTAAGTTAATTAACATTCTTCATCTTACTGAAGTGGATATAAAGCCATAACGGCAGTGCATTTGGAAGAATTCCACCTTCTTATATTTAGGTATAAAGTCGATATTCTTGTATATACACATTTAGCAATCGATATTGAGTTTCTTCAAATCATTTTCTTCACTTATTTAAGTTAATTAACATTCTTCATCTTACTGAAGTGGATATAAAGCCATAACGGCAGTGCATTTGGAAGAATTCCACCTTCTTATATTTAGGTATAAAGTCGATATTCTTGTATATACACATTTAGCAATCGATATTGAGTTTCTTCAAATCATTTTCTTCACTTATTTAAGTTAATTAACATTCTTCATCTTACTGAAGTGGATATAAAGCCATAACGGCAGTGCATTTGGAAGAATTCCACCTTCTTATATTTAGGTATAAAGTCGATATTCTTGTATATACACATTTAGCAATCGATATTGAGTTTCTTCAAATCATTTCCTTCACTTATTTAAGTTAATTAACATTCTTCATCTTACTGAAGTGGATATAAAGCCATAACGGCAGTGCATTTGGAAGAATTCTACCTTCTTATATTTAGGTATAAAGTCGATATTCTTGTATATACACATTTAGCAATCGATATTGAGTTTCTTCAAATCATTTTCTTCACTTATTTAAGTTAATTAACCTTCTTCATCTTACTGAAGTGGATATAAAAGCCATAACGGCAGTGCATTTGGAAGAATTCCACAATCTTATATTTGGTTACAAAGTCGATATTCTTGTATATACACATTTAGCAATCGATATTGAGTTTCTTCAAATCATTTCTTCACTTATTTAAGTTAATAACCATTCTTCATCTTACTGAAGTGGACATAAAGCCATAACGGCAGTGCATTTGGAAGAATTCCACCTTCTTATATTCAGGTATAAAGTCGATATTCTTGTATATACACATTTAGCAATCGATATTGAGTTTCTTCAAATCATTTCCTTCACTTATTTAAGTTAATTAACCTACTCACCTTACTGAAGTGGATATAAAGCCATAACGGCAGTGCATTTGGAAGAATTCCACCTTCTTATATTTAGGTATAAAGTCGATATTCTTGTATATACACATTTAGCAATCGATATTGAGTTTCTTCAAATCATTTCTGTCACTTATTTAAGTTAATTAACCTTCTTCATCTTACTGAAGTGGATATAAAGCCATAACGGCAGTGCATTTGGAAATTTAGGTCCAAAGAATTCCACCCTCTTATCCACCTTCTTATATTTAGGTATAAAGTCGATATTCTTGTATATATGCACATTTAGCAATCGATATTGAGTTTCTTCAAATCATTTCCTTCACTTACTTACGTTAATAACCATTCTTCATCTTACTGAAGTGGATATAAAGCCATAACGGCAGTGCATTTGGAAGAATTCCACCTTCTTATATTTAGGTATAAAGTCGATATTCTTGTATATACACATTTAGCAATCGATATTGAGTTTCTTCAAATCATTTCGTTCACCTATTTAAGTTAATTAACCTTCTTCATCTTACTGAAGTGGATATAAAGCCATAACGGCAGTGCATTTGGAAGAATTCCACCTTCTTATATTTAGGTATAAAGTCGATATTCTTGTATATACACATTTAGCAATCGATATTGAGTTTCTTCAAATCATTTCCTTCACTTATTTAAGTTAATTAACCTTCTTCATCTTACTGAAGTGGATATAAAGCCATAACGGCAGTGCATTTGGAAGAATTCCACCTTCTTATGTTTAGGTATAAAGTCGATATTCTTGTATATACACATTTAGCAATCGATATTGAGTTTCTTCAAATCATTTCTTTTACTTATTTAAGTTAATTAACCTTCTTCGTCCTACTGAAGTGGATATAAAGCGATAACGGCAGTGCATTTGTAAGAATTCCACCTTCTTATATTTAGGTATAAAGTCGATATTCTTGTATATACACATTTAGTAATCGATATTGAGTTTCTTCAAATCATTTACTTCACTTATTTAAGTTAATTAGACTCCTTCATCTTACTGAAGTGGATATAAAGCGATAACGGCAGTGCATTTGGAAGAATTCCACCTTCTTATATTTAGGTATAAAGTCGATATTCTTCTATATACACATTTAGCAATCGATATTGAGTTTCGTCAAATCATCTCCTTCACTTATTTAAGTTAATTAACATTCTTCATCTCACTGAAGTGGATATA
>NW_026094723.1:0-4089 GCF_024586455.1 Bactrocera neohumeralis | reverse complement strand
ATCGACTTTATGCCTGAATATAAGATTGTCGAATTCTTCCAAATGCACTGCCGTTATGGCTTTATGCCAGCTTCAGCAAGATGAAGAAGGTTAATTATCTTAAATATTTTATGTTGATGATTAGACTCAACTCAATATCGACTGCTAAATGTGTATATACAAGAAAATCGACTTTATACCTGAATATGTGATTGTCGAATTCTTCCAAATGCACTGCCGTTATGGCTTTATGTCAACTTCAGTAAAATGAAGAAGGTTAATTAACTTAAATATTTGATGTTAATGATTTAAAGCAACTCAATATCGACTACTAAATGTGTATATACAAGAAAATCGACTTTATACCTGAATATAAGATTGTCGAATTCTTCCAAATGCACTGCCGTTATGGTTTATGTCAACTTCAGTAAGATGAGGAATGTTAATTAACTTAAATATGTTAAATTAATGATGAAAGCAACTCAATATCGACTGCTAAATATGTATATACAAGAAAATCGACTTTATACCTGAATATAAGATTGTCGAATTCTTCCAAATGCACTGCCGTTATGGCTTTATGTCAACTTCAGTAAGATGAATTTAAAGAAAATATCGACTGCTGAAATTAATTAACTTAAATATTTGATGTTAATTGATTTGAATTTGACTCAACTCAATATCGACTGCTAAATGTATATACAAGAAAATCGACTTTATACCTGAATATAAGATTGTCGAATTCTTCCAAATGCACTGCCGTTATGGCTTTATGTCAACTTCAGCAAGATGAAGAAGGTTAATTAACTTAAATATTTGATGTTAATGATTTGAAGCAACTCAATATCGACTGCTAAATGTGTATATACAAGAAAATCGACTTTATACCTGAAAATGAAGAAGGTTAATTAACTTAAATATCTGATGTTAATGATTTGAAGCAACTCAATATCGACTGCTAAATGTGTATATAAAAGAAAATCGACTTTATACCTGAATACAAGATTGTCGAATTCTTCCAAATGCACTGCCGTTATGGCTTTATGTCAACTTCAGTAAAATGAAGAAGGTTAATTAATTTAAATATTTGATGTTAATGATTTGAAGCAACTCAATATCGACTGCTAAATGTGTATATACAAGAAAATCAAATTTATACCTGAATATAAGATTGTCTAATTCTTCCAAATGCACTGCCGTTATGGCTTGATGTCAACTTCAGCAAGATGAAGAAGGTTAATTATCTTAAATATTTGATGTCAATGATTTGAAGCAAACCAATATTGACTGCTAAATGTGTATATACAAGAAAATCGACTTTATACCTGAATATAGGATTGTCGAATTCTTCCAAATGCACTGCCGTCATGGCTTTATGTCAACTTTAGTAAAATGAAGAAGGTTAATTAACTTAAATATTTGATGCTAATGATTAGAAGCAACTCAATATCGACTGCTAAATGTGTATATACAAGAAAATCGACTTTATACCTGAATATAAGGTGGTCGAATTCTTCCAAATGCACTGCCGTTATGGCTTTACGTCTACTTCGGTAAGATGAAGAAGGTTAGTTAACTTAAATTTGTCAAATTAATGACTTTGAAGCAACTCAATATCGACTGCTAAATGTGTATATACAAGAAAATCGACTTTATACCTGAATATAAGATTGTCGAATTCTTCCAAATGCACTGCCGTTATGGCTTTATGTCAACTTCAGTAAGATGAAGAAGGTTAATTAACTTAAATATTTGATCTTAATGATTTGAAGCAACTCAATATCGACTGCTAAATGTGTATATAAAAGAAAATCGACTTTATACCTGAATATAAGATTGCCGAATTCTTCCAAATGCACTGCAGTTATGGCTTTATGCCAACTTCAGCAAGACGAAGAAGGTTAATTATCTTAAATATTTGATGTTTATGATTTGAATCAACTCAATATCGACTGCTAAATGTGTATATACAAGAAAACCGACTTTATACCTAAATATACGATTGTGGAATTCTTCCAAATGCACTGCCGTTATGGCTTTATGTCAACTTCAGTAAAATGAAGAAGGTTAATTAACTTAAATATTTGATGTTTATGATTTGAATCAACTTCAATATCGACTGCTAAATGTGTATATACAAGAAAATAGACTTTATACCTGAATATAAGATTGCCGAATTCTTCCAAATGCACTGCCGTTATGGTTTTATGTCAACTTCAGCAAGATGAAGAAGGTTAATTGTCTTAAATATTTGATCTTAATGATTTGAAGCAACTCAATATCGACTACTAAATGTGTATATACAAGAAAATCGACTTTATACCTGAATATAAGATTGTCGAATTCTTCCAAATGCACTGCCGTTATGGCTTTATGTCAACTTCAGTAAGATGAAGAAGGTTAATTAACTTAAATTTGTCAAATTAATGACTCAAAGCAACTCAATATCGACTGCTAAATGTGTATATACAAGAAAATCGACCTTATACCTGAATATAAGATTGTCGAATTCCTCCAAATGCACTGCCGTTATGGCTTTATGTCAACTTCAGTAAGATGGAGAAGGTTAATTAACTTAAATATTTGATCTTAATGATTTGAAGCAACTCAATATCGACTGCTAAATGTGTATATAAAAGAAAATCGACTTTATACCTGAATATAAGATTGCCGAATTCTTCCAAATGCACTGCAGTTATGGCTTTATGCCAACTTCAGCAAGACGAAGAAAGTTAATTATCTTAAATAATTGATGTTTATGATTTGAATTCAATATCGACTTAAATGTGTAATTAACTTAAATATTTGATGTTAACGATTTGAAGCAACTCAATATCGACTGCTAAATGTGTATATACAAGAAAATCGACTTTATACCTGAATATAAGATTGTCGAATTCTTCCAAATGCACTGCCGTTATGGCTTTATGTCAACTTCAGTAAAATGAAGAAGGTTAATTAACTTAAATATTTGATTTAATGATTTAAAGCAACTCAATATCGACTGCTAAATGTGTATATACAAGAAAATCGACTTTATACCTGAATATAAGATTCAATTCTTCCAAATGCACTGCCGTTATGGCTTTATGTCAACTTCAGTAAGATGAAGAAGGTTAATTAACTTAAATATTTGATGTTAATGATTTAAAAGCAACTCAATATCGACTACTAAATGTGTATATACAAGAAAATCGACTTTATACCTGAATATAATATTGTCGAATTCTTCCAAATGCACTGCCGTTATGGCTTTACGTCAACTTCATCAAGTTGAAGAAGGTTAATTAACTTAAATATTTGATGTTAATGATTTAAAGCAACTCAATATCGACTGTTAACGTGTATATACAAGAAAATCCACTTTATACCTGAATATAAGAATGTCGAATTCTTCCAAATGCACTGCCGTTATGGCTTTATGTCAACTTTAGTAAGATGAAGAAGGTTAATTGTCTTAAATATTTGATCTTAATGATTTGAAGCAACTCAATATCGACATCTAAATGTGTATATACAAGATAATCGAATTTATACCTGAATATAAGATTGTCGAATTCTTCCAAATGCACTGCCGTTACGGCTTTATGTCAACTTCAGTAAGATGAAGTTGATGCTAATGTTTTGGGGCCTTTTTCAATGTCGACTGCTAAATTTTATATACAAAAAAATCTTTTATACCGGGGAATAGGGGGTTTTTAAATTCTTCCAACTCACGGGGTTTAGGGTTTTTACCCTTAAAAAAAATTAAAAATTTAATTATTTTAAAATATTTGATATTAATGATTTGAAGCAACTAAGTATTGACTGCTAAATTTGGATATACAAAAAACATCTACTTTATTTTTTGAATATAAAATTCATCGAATTTTTCAAATGCTCTGCCGTTTGACTTTTTTGCCCTTCAGTAAAATGAAAAAGGGGTTAAATTTAAACAAATTTGATGTTAATTTTTTTAAACAATAATTATCATGTAAAAAAGGGATCCCAAAACCCAAATAATTTATACCTGAATAAAAATTGTGGGGTTTCTTCCAACTGCGCTGCCGTTAGGGCCCTTTATCCCCAGCTTCAGAAAGATAAAAGAAGGTTAATTATCTTAAATATTTG
>NW_026094722.1:0-4252 GCF_024586455.1 Bactrocera neohumeralis | reverse complement strand
TAAATTAACAAAAAAAAATGTTTTAAAATAAATGGGGAAAAATTACAAGAAAATACTTAACCAAAAAAGTTTAACTTTCCAAATCATGTTTTTAGGTTTAGCAACTTAGAAGTAAAAAAATTTTAATTAACCCAAATAGGAAATGGGATTTAAGCAACTAAATTTTTGGGCGGAATAAAAAAAAAGTTTTAACTAAATAAAAGATTGGGAATCCCAAACAGGTTATTTTTGTTTAAAAGGTAAAAGTTAATTAACTTTAAAAACAAAACTTTTTGAAGAACTAATAGATTGGGAAATGGGGAAATAAAGAAAATCGATTTTATCCCCAAAATAAGATTCTTAATTTTTAAATGCACCCCTTTATGGGGTTTAACTTAAAGTAAAAAAAAATTAATTAACTTTTGAAATAAGATTTGAAGAACCAATAGCTCAATAGTGATTGGCAAACGTGAATATACAAGAAAATCGACTTTATACCTAAATATAAGTTTGCGAATTCTTCCAAATGCACTGCCGTTATAGCTTTATGTCAACTTCAGTAATATGAAGAAGGTTAATTAACTTAAATATGTTAAGATAATGATTTGAAGCCAAATGTGAATATACAAGAAAATCGACTTTATACCTAAATATAAGATTGTCGAATTCTTCCAAATGCACTGCCGTTATAGCTTTTTGTCAACTTTAGTAAGATGAAGAAGCTTAAATAACTTAAATATGTTAAAGTAATGATTTGAAGCAACTCAAAATCCATTTTTAAATGTATGAATATACAAGAAAATCGGCTTTATACCTTAATATAGGATTGTGGAATTCTTCCAAATGCACTGCCGTTATAGCTTTATGTCAACTTCAGTAAGATAAAAATGTTAATTAACTTAAATATGTTAAGATAATGATTTGAAGCAACTCAATAGTGATTGTCAAATGTGAATATACAAGAAAATCGACTTTATACCTAAATATAAGATTGTCGAATTCTTCCAAATGCACTGCCGTTATGGCTTTATGTCAACTTCAGTAAGATAAAGAAGATTAATTAACTTAAATATGTTAAGATAATGATTTGAAGCAACTCAATAGTGATTGGCAAATGTGAATATACAAGAAAATCGACTTTATACCTAAATATAAGATTGTCGAATTCTTCCAAATGCACTGCCGTTATGCTTTATGTCAACTTCAGTAAGATAAAGAAGATTAATTAACTTAAATATGTTAAGATAATGATTTGAAGCAACTCAATAGTGATTGGCAAATGTGAATATACAAGAAAATCGACTTTATACCTAAATATAAGATTGTCGAATTCTTCCAAATGCACTGCCGTTATAGCTTTATGTCAACTTCAGTAAGATAAAGAAGATTAATTAACTTAAATATGTTAAGATAATGATTTGAAGCAACTCAATAGTGATTGTCAAATGTGAATATACAAGAAAATCGACTTTATACCTAAATATAAGATTGTCGAATTCTTCCAAATGCATTGCCGTTATAGCTTTATGTCAACTTCAGTAAGATAAAGAAGATTAATTAACTTAAATATGTTAAGATAATGATTTGAAGCAACTCAATAGTGATTGGCAAATGTGAATATACAAGAAAATCGACTTTATACCTAAATATAAGATTGTCGAATTCTTCCAAATGCATTGCCGTTATAGCTTTATGTCAACTTCAGTAAGATAAAGAAGATTAATTAACTTAAATATGTTAAGATAATGATTTGAAGCAACTCAATAGTGATTGGCAAATGTGAATATACAAGAAAATCGACTTTATACCTAAATATAAGATTGTCGAATTCTTCCAAATGCACTGCCGTTATAGCTTTATGTCAACTTCAGTAAGATAAAGAAGATTAATTAACTTAAATATGTTAAGATAATGATTTGAAGCAACTCAATAGTGATTGGCAAATGTGAATATACAAGAAAATCGACTTTATACCTAAATATAAGATTGTCGA
Source organism: Bactrocera neohumeralis (assembly GCF_024586455.1). Lineage (NCBI taxonomy): Eukaryota > Metazoa > Arthropoda > Insecta > Diptera > Tephritidae > Bactrocera > Bactrocera neohumeralis. Next base: position 2,280 of record NW_026094722.1, on the reverse strand, counting down.
ATTCTTCCAAATGCACTGCCGTTATAGCTTTATGTCAACTTCAGTAAGATAAAGAAGATTAATTAACTTAAATATGTTAAGTTATTGATTTAAAGCAACCCCATGTCGACTGCAAAATGTGTATATACAAGAAAATCGACTTTATGCCTAAATATAAGATTGTCGAATTCTTCCAAATGCACTTCCGTTATGGCTTTATGTCAACTTCAGTAAGATAAAGAAGATTAATTAACTTAAATATGTTAAGATAATGATTTGAAGCAACTCAATAGTGATTGCAAATGTGAATATACAAGAAAATCGACTTTATACCTGAATATAAGATTGTCGAATTCTTCCAAATGCACTGCCGTTATAGCTTTATGTCAACTTCAGTAAGATAAAGAAGATTAATTAACTTAAATATGTTAAGATAATGATTTGAAGCAACTCAATAGTGATTGCAAATGTGAATATACAAGAAAATCGACTTTATACCTAAATATAAGATTGTCGAATTCTTCCAAATGCACTGCCGTTATAGCTTTATGTCAACTTCAGTAAGATAAAGAAGATTAATTAACTTAAATATGTTAAGATAATGATTTGAAGCAACTCAATAGTGATTGGCAAATGTGAATATACAAGAAAATCGACTTTATACCTAAATATAAGATTGTCGAATTCTTCCAAATGCACTGCCGTTATAGCTTTATGTCAACTTCGGTAAGATGAAGAAGGTTAATTAACTTAAATATGTTAAGATAATGATTTGAAGCAACTCAATAGTGATTGGCAAATGTGAATATACAAGAAAATCGACTTTATACCTAAATATAAGATTGTCGAATTCTTCCAAATGCACTGCCGTTATGGCTTTATGTCAACTTCAGTAAGATAAAGAAGATTAATTAACTTAAATATGTTAAGATAATGATTTGAAGCAACTCAATAGTGATTGTCAAATGTGAATATACAAGAAAATCGACTTTATACCTAAATATAAGATTGTCGAATTCTTCCAAATGCACTGCCGTTATAGCTTTATGTCAACTTCGGTAAGATAAAGAAGATTAATTAACTTAAATATGTTAAGATAATGATTTGAAGCAACTCAATAGTGATTGGCAAATGTGAATATACAAGAAAATCGACTTTATACCTAAATATAAGATTGTCGAATTCTTCCAAATGCACTGCCGTTATAGCTTTATGTCAACTTCAGTAAGATAAAGAAGATTAATTAACTTAAATATGTTAAGATAATGATTTGAAGCAACTCAATAGTGATTGCAAATGTGAATATACAAGAAAATCGACTTTATACCTAAATATAAGATTGTCGAATTCTTCCAAATGCACTGCCGTTATAGCGTTATGTCAACTTCGGTAAGATTAAGAAGATTAATTAACTTAAATATGTTAAGATAATGATTTGAAGCAACTCAATAGTGATTGGCAAATGTGAATATACAAGAAAATCGACTTTATACCTAAATATAAGATTGTCGAATTCTTCCAAATGCATTGCCGTTATAGCTTTATGTCAACTTCAGTAAGATAAAGAAGGTTAATTAACTTAAATATGTTAAGTTAATGATTGAAGGCAATTCAATATCGACTGCTAAATGTTTATATACAAGAAAATCGACTTTATACCTGAATATAAGAATGTGAATTCTTCCAAATGCACTGCCTTTATGGCTTTATGTCAACTTCAGTAAGATAAAGAAGGTTAATTAACTTAAATATGTTAAGATAATGATTTGAAGCAACTCAATAGTGATTGGCAAATGTGAATATACAAGAAAATCGACTTTATACCTAAATATAAGATTGTCGAATTCTTCCAAATGCACTGCCGTTATAGCTTTATGTCAACTTCAGTAAGATAAAGAAGATTAATTAACTTAAATATGTTAAGATAATGATTTGAAGCAACTCAATAGTGATTGGCAAATGTGAATATACAAGAAAATCGACTTTATACCTAAATATAAGATTGTCGAATTCTTCCAAATGCACTGCCGTTATAGCTTTATGTCAACTTCAGTAAGATAAATAAGGTAAGTGAGCTTAAATATGTTAAACTAATGATTTGAAGCAACTCAATATCAATTGGCAAATGTGAATATACAAGAAAATCGACTTTATACCTAAATATAAGATTGTCGAATTCTTCCAAATGCACTGCCGTTATCGCTTTATGTCAACTTCAGTAAAATAAAGAAGGTTAATTAACTTAAATATGTTAAGATAATGATTTGAAGCAACTCAATAGTGATTGGCAAATGTGAATAT